>NC_056733.1:238412822-238457822 GCF_019279795.1 Protopterus annectens | reverse complement strand
CTCTGGGTTTGACATAGCTTTATATGTTAGGCAAAGATCACCTCAGTGTAGACGATATGCTACAGAGTAAAGCTGGAGTTTTTTGAGGCGGTCAGTCTAGGGCATTTGTTTGAGGCCAGTAATCCTCTTTGTGAGGTACTTCTGTGGCCTTTCCAGCTGCTGCAGATGTCTTGTGAGGTACATTCCAAAAGGAGCGTTGTACTCTATAATGGGTCTAATGAGTGTCGAGTAGAGGGGGAACATTGACCTCTTTTTTCCTGGATGAGAACCCTTTTATGATGAGGTGTGCCACGTAGAAGGACTTCCTAACTACTTTGGCGATGTGACTATCAAAGGAGAGACTACTGTCCACCTGGGTCTCAAGGTCTCTTATCACACATTCGGTGTTAAGTAAATTGCTGCCTATGTGGTAGTTCATGGGTACAGAGTTTTTACTAAAGGGGATGACACTGCAATTTTTGGCATTGAGCTTGAGGCCATGGCTCTGACACCAGGCATCTGTCTCAGCGAGGCCCTTCTGTAGGATGTCCACATCATTTGGGGACTTGACTATGGCTCCTAGTTTGCAGTCATCTGCGAACTTCATTAGCCAGAGGCCTTCTGTGTTAGCCTGTACTTCAGAGAAGTAAATACCAAACAGGAGAGGTCCCAGGACGGAACCCTGTGGTACTCCACTTGTCACTGCTTTGAGGTCAGATTTGGAGTCTGCAACTGTTACAGTGTGGGTTCTGTCAGTGAGCCAGTTGGCAACCCATCTTGTGATGTAGGGATTTATACTTAGTTTAGTAAGTTTAGCTATAATTCCAGAATGGGGGGTGGTGTCGAAAGCCTTGGCGAGGTCAAGATAGGCTGTGTGAACCACGTTACCCTCATCTATGGCTTTGGTGACTGGCTCAAAGAAGTCAATCAGATTCAGGAGGCATGATCTGCCTTTCAAAAACCCGAACTGGGTGGGATCCAGAGTTTGGAGATTACTAATATCTTTGTTTATGGGTTCCATGATGATATGTTCCATGGCCTTGCAGACCAGGCTTGTCAAGCTAATAGGTCGATAGTTCCCGGGATCAGTGGTGGCTCCCCCTTTGTGGAGTGGGATAACTGTTGCTGTGCACCATTCAGTGGGCACAAAGCCTGATGTGAGGCAATTATTTAACATTGTGCTTAAGTGGGGAGCCAGTTCATTCTGAAGTTCGTGTAAAACGCAGTCTGGGATGTTGTCCGGTCACATGAATGCTGTGTTTTTGGCTTTAGAGAGTGCAGCTTTTACCTGCGTAGTTGTGATTACAGGGACTCTGCATTCTTCCTGTATATATATGGGCCCTTTAGGGGGTGGGGGTGGGGTAAAGTTAGCACTGAACCTATCTGCCAGGATGTTGGCAATATCAGTTGGTTCTGTAATTTCCATTCCTTTGTGCTGTAACTCAGAGCAGATCTGGGTGTTGCCATCGAGATTCTTGACATAGCTATAGAATGCTTTGTGGTTGTCCTTAGAATTAGTGGTGATTTTGTTTTCATAGCTAGATTTGGAGGATCTTATAAGGGATCTCTGCTTCTTACTGAGGCTGACCAGGGAGCTCCTCCACTCATGGGATTTTACTCTCTTTTGCAACAATTTCTTCCTTCTGTTGTACAGTTTGTTTATGGCAGGGGGCCACCAGATTGGCTTCCTTTTTTAGGAGGATAGCATCTTGGTTCTGTCTGGGATAGCACGATCCATGCACTTGTGTAAGTGCTTATAGAGTGCATTTGTGTAGGATTCAGCAGTTGTAACTGTATTGTCCATCTGCATGGGTGTCATGAAGTTCACCACTTCTGTCTTAAGAAGCATGAAGTTGGCTTTGGAGAAATTTTTTACTATGATTTCCTTAATGGGGGGTGGAGGCAGGATGTAGATATCAAGGGTGATTAGCTTATGGTCAGATCGGACCAACGAGGAGTTGACTTCAGGTGTGGAACACCAGTCACTCATGTTGGTAATGACTAGGTCTAGGATATTGTTTCCCCTGGCGGGGTTGTGGATAAGTTGATCCAGAGCACTGGAGTTTATGAATTCCAGAAAGCGTTGAGCTAAGGAGTTGGTACACGAGTAGTTTTCCCATTTAATGGTGGGGTAGTTGAAGTCGCCCATTATTAGGGTGTTTGGTTGAACTCCAATATTTTCCAGTACATCAAGAAAAGAGGAGTGGGAATCCTGGGGCATGGTGGGGGATCTGTAGCAAGCTACAATTTGGATTGCAGTTTTGCCCAGAGTTAGTTGCACTTGGATAACCTCGGATGCATTATGCTGAGCAACTAGCCTGGAGGTGTGGATATCCTTAATGAATATGGACACTCCTCCGCCTTTGGTGTTTCGGTCCAGGTTACATGGCCGAAAAGTGTGGTATGAGTTATAGCCTGGTAGTGCAGGGGTGCTCTCTGGAGCTTTGAACCAGGTCTCAGTCACTGCACAGATATTGATGTTCTCCATTTTAAGGAGTGCCTCGAGTTTGCATTTTGAGATTTAGACTTCTAGCATTCAGTAGCATTACCCTCAGTTTTTGCTTGCCTGATCCTGTTATGGTGGTGAATTTGTTATTTGAACCTTGCCTAAAAAAGGCACTATAGGGGCAGCAAGAGCCTTAGCCAGTATCCAGAATCCCAGGGGCGACAGGTGCAGGCCATCTGTGGCAAAGCATCGTGGTCTGTTGACCATGTCATCCCAAGCAGGCAGATACTGAATCCCCTTAGAATGACACCAGAAGCTTAGCCAATTGTTGAAGTCCATCATTATGTCCTTGTACTGCAGTATAATTCGGGGCGATGGCAGAGTGCTACTCAGGGCTAGGGTCATACTTGCCTGGGCTACAAGATCGGAGAGCACTTCCATGTCTCTTTTCATGTAGTACAGGGAGGTACATCTCAGGTCATTCACACCAACATGGACAATGACAGAGTCATATTTGTACTTGTTGTGGAGTGACCTGAGTGCGTGGGTTATGTGGCAGATCCTGGCACCTGACAGGCAGCTGACAGTAACCTTCTCCTTGTTTAGCCTGGTGAGTGGGACATCAGTGTGCCTGACTATAGAGTCACCTATGACTAGTGTGTTGGGTACGTTGTTTTGCCTTATTGGCTGTGGTTGAGTGGCACACTGAGTCGGTGGGCTATGTATTATTTGGGTTGTGTTGGGTGATGGAGGTTGCTTGCGTTTCTGCTTTGGAGGTCTCTGTAGCTTAGACAGATTATTATTGAAAGCCTCCGCAAATGTTTTTGTGTTACTATGTGTAGATTTTGGTGGTGTAGATTTAGTGAGACTATGTGATGAGTGTGGTGTGGTGCAAATGTTTACCTTCTCCTCATGACTGTCAAGTTCAGTCTTGGTTGGAGAGAGCTTTACCTCCAGTTTGGCTAGATAAGTGCATCTCTCACAGGTTGTAGTGTTGGGTGGTAGGAGGAAAGGGTTGTCTGCGTACATGAGGCAATTTCTACATTGCCTCAACATGCCCAGATTCATCAGATAGACAGGAGAGAACACTGGGAGCTGGCCCTTGGGCATGCCTGAATAAAAAATTATTTTCCTCTAGATAAGTGAGGAAAGTCAGTACAAGAGATGTTTTTCTCTAAGCAAGTGAGAAAATTTAAGTACAATAACTGTTTTCCTCTAGGTAATGAAGAAGATTAAGTGTTATAGTAATTAGTAGCTTATTTAGTGCTGAGCATGAATAAGCAAATTTAAGTGCTAAAACTAAGACTCTGTATCTGCACTAGACAAGTTACAGGACAGAAATAAGTGCAAATGCAGGCTTTCAAATCAGAAAGTTGAGAGAGATGGAAGAGATTACCCAAACAGCCAATAACTACAATTTCTGGGCCAGAACCACTCCTTATGTGGTTGACAGGTTACCTAGTGCTTACCACTCCCACTAATAAGCTAGAAGGCTTCCCTCCAACACAGAAAGGCTTGGGGGGCTCAGAAGTTTACATACAGTCCTGGATACAGCAAATCTGTATCTGGAATACTAGTTACAGGAAAGGTATGAAACAGGCTTACAGTTTTTTTTACAGAAAAGTAACAAAAACAGCAGTAAAAATAAGTTCCATGCAGTGCAAGCTAGCACACTTGAGTATGTAGCAATATTAGACCAAACAGTTTAAAAAATGCAATTAAATTAAAAAGGACTAAAAGCAAGTGCAGAAAGAGTTTATTAGGTAGAATGTGGTAAAGAGATGGGACTGGGGGAGTGTCCCAGATCAAATCTACAGTGGGGCAGGCAACTGCAAAAGCCACCAAATTTAAACTACAAACCAAAAATAGGGAGGGTGGGTGAGACAAAACAGTTTCAACAGAGATCTAAGCAACAACTAACAGTAGAAACTCTAAAACCAAAAAAATATACTCAGCTCTGTCAAGGGAGCCCGCAGGATTTTTTGCAGGGGGGTGCAAACCCAAGCCCCGCCCATGCAGCCCCACCCCCTCTGTTGCCCCACCCACTCAGCCCCACCCACCCACGGAGCCATTCCAGTGTCCCATTGCTTGGCTATTTCTCCCCATTTGTCATAGACACTGTTCAAATCTCTCAGTGTGCATACTGTTTTATGCTTTACTTCTACAATGATTACAGATATTTGGATTTCATTTACAACTTTTATAGCACAAACACTGATAGACATTTACTAAACCTAAACAAAGCAATAGTCCTACAATGAAAACAGACTTAGCATTAAAACTTCTCTACCTTTGAAACCCACATTCACTGAAACATTGGAACCCACATTCAAAGAAAATGCATCTGGCCAGTGGCAGGGTAAGTTTACCTTTGGACTGTTTTCAAATCATAGGCTCCTTGCACACATTTTTAGAACCATGGAAAAGTTATTTGATTCACCTTCCTGACTGTATTAATTATACTATATAATAATTGAATTATATCCCTTGTATAGTACAGCACCACTAGTTGAAGCGTGTTTTAAATTTATAGTTCTGAACATTTTTCCTTTAAACAATGAAACAAATCATATGAACCAATAATGATAACCTGCCCAATTCAGAACATTTCAACCATAAAGGGCCACTCTACTCAAACTTCTGTCATACAATCCACCAATATCAATTGATATGCAGAATCTTTGCAGAAGTAAAAGTCATCTGAATAATTCCACATTAAAGAGATCTGAAACCAGTGAAGAGGTTGTTGCTAGAAAACAACTTTATATTTCAGTGTTTAATCTACAAATTCAATGCCTGCCGCCCTTGAAGAATAAATTGCCTACATTATATTAAAAAATGGTAAGCTGGTATATTGCAATAGGGAATAGGTGGCAAGCTGAAAACAGGTTCATAGTTATTAGCATCTCATCCAAAGGAGGACATACTCAGGACTATAGCACTCCACCTCCTTAAAATACACATCTACATGTTGTGGGAGTAGAACCTATAACCTTCTGTATCAAGATGCAAGTATGCTACCTGCTGTGCTGCTTTAAAATTCCATACTACAATAGTGATACCATTTTCTAAACAAAACAGTTGCACATTTTAAGTAGGCTTAGCATGAGGAGCAGTAAATTTCTCTTCCCTTAAAACTCACAATTCCTTGAAAATGCACATTTTCTAAACAAAACAATTGCACATTTTAAGTAGGCTTAGCATGAGGAGCAGTAAATTTCTCCTCCCTTAAAACTCACAATTCCTTGAAAATGCACATTTTCTAAACAAAACAGTTGCACATTTTAAGTAGGCTTAGCATGAGGAGCAGTAAATTTCTCTTCCCTTAAAACTCACAATTCCTTGAAAATGCACATTTTCTAAACAAAACAGTTGCACATTTTAAGTAGGCTTAGCATGAGGAGCAGTAAATTTCTCTTCCCTTAAAACTCACAATTCCTTGAAAATGCACTTGAAAATAAAATCCACCTGCTAACTCTAACTAGGGCATTTCACTCCTCTCTCTCACACACACCTCAACCTCTTAGTGCAAGAAATCTGGACAAAGCCTAAAATAAATAGGAACAGATTATAAATATTTCTGTCATGAACCAAGAACATTGCTAGAATCTGATAAAATTAACTTTATCAGAGGCTGAGGGAATCAAACCACAGAGTACAGGAAGCAGTTTATCACCAGCTCTTAGCTTTAATCTCCTACGCTAACTGCCAGACTAAATGAAGCTAAGCACCTTGTGTGGAATAGAACCGACAGTCTTATGAAACATCTCATTTTAGGCATAGTGATTTATAAAGCTGTATTGTCATATTACAAATGCTACAATTAATACTCACAGAAAAATGTGCTAACTCAGCCTTTCACAGCAAATTCAAAGGTTTGCAAACCCATTTCACAATACATGCAAAAGATCACAAACAGCTTTGTCCACTTAATATAAGAGAAATGAGAAACATAATTGTTGCAGTACGCAACAGATATTCTATTACTTGCAAATACATTACACTAATCTCTATTACAACCTACTTGATATTGGAAGACTGCTCTTTTGTAGTGTGTGTAGGTTTCAGTAATTATTCTTAAACTGACTCTGAATACATTTATTTTTCTCTGCTATAATCTGTCATATTTCATCAATTTCTGTACTTTTGGCATACACTTTGAAACAGACAGAACAGACTTCCTGCTGGTGTGTCTGAAACTGTGAAGTCATACTGACTGGCTAATATAAAGGTATGCTTTTGTAGACTAGGGATTATTTCAATTGCAAACACATTTGTGACCACCATATATTTTTTAAAATAATCAAATTAGGAAGTTCTCTGACAACACAGTTCTGATAACAAATATATTTTATTTTATTACTACAACTGAGTAAATGAGCATATTATTAATGCCCTGTGCTTGCCAGATAGTTATAGGTTCATAGGTTCATAGGTTCATAGGTTTATACTAGGCTATCTGCCCTAAGGCATTTATAAGCCTAGCCCAAATTATTGTGGCTTACGCCACCCCTTATATGAAAAATACTGTGCCCATTAGTTTGTTATGCCTCTGTCCAGCAGTGACCCAGAGATGATTCCGGGTAAACCCTACGATCTCCCATCCACAGGTCTAGATTTCTCTTGAACAGAGTCAGCGAGGTGCTCTGCCTCACATGGACCGGATTTTATTCCACAGCATAGGAGTCTCTGAGTGATAAATCTATCCTCCAGCACGTCCTATTTATATCTGTGCTAAGGTTTAAGTCGCTTGCTCTAGTGGTTTTGGTGGATTTGGATTTTTGAGGTGGAGCATGTCCATTAATTCTGGGTTGACATGGCCTTGTATGTCAGGCACATGTCACCTCTGAGCAGACGGTATGCGACTGAATAGAGCTGGAGTTTCTTCAATCTGGCAGCATATGACAGATTTTGGCGTCCTTTATCCTTTTGGTGAGGAACTTTGGGGTCTCTCCAATTGCTGCAGATGTCGGGTGAGATACATCCCGAATGGGGCATTGTACTCGATCATTGGTCTGATAAGTGAAGAGTACAGGGGAACAATGACCTCACTAGATCTGGATGTGAATCCCTTCATGATCAGGTGGGCAATGTAGAAGGTCTTTCTAACCACTTTAGCAATGTGAGTGTCAAAAGAAAGGCCACTGTCAACCTGGGTCCCCAGGTCCCTGATAACCTCTTCTGTGCTTAGTGGATTGCCACCTATATGGTAGCTTGGGGTTACCTTGTTTTTCCCGAAGGGTATGACTATACATTTTTTGGCATTAACTTCAGGCCATGGCTCTGGCACCAGCTATCTGTTTCCGTGAGTCCCTTCTGAAGGATATCCGTGTCCGATGCATCTTTCCACTATGGCCCAGTTTGCAGTCATCTGCAAACTTTGTCAGCCAAAGTCCTCCCATGTTGGCCTGTACTTCTGAGAAGTAGATGCCAAACAATAGGGGCCAAGGACCGAGCCCTGTGGGACACCACTTGTGACCGGCTTGGAGTCTGACACGCTAGCAACTCTAACCCTGTGGGTTCTGTCCTTAAGCCAGTTTGCAACCCATCTTGTGACATATGGGTTTACATTTAAGCTGGTAAGTTTTTCTACAATACCGAGTGGGGTATTGTGTCGAAGCCTTTGCAAGGTCAAGGTAGGCTGTATGGACTGCCTTTCCTCATCAATGGCCTTGGTGACTATTTCAAGAAGTCCACCAAGTTCAAAAGGCATGATCTTCCCTTGACAAAGCCAAACTGGGTCGGGTCCAATGTCTGCAAGTCCCCTATATCTTTGTTTATGAGCTCCATTATGATCCTCTCCATAGCTTTGCAGACTAGACTTGTTAAGCTTATGGGGCGGTAATTACCAGGGTCCGTAGAGGCCACCTTTGTGGAGTGGGACCACAGTTGCCGTCACGCCACTCCTTGGGCACGATCCTGTGGTAAGGCTGAGATTAAACAGCTGCCTTATGTGCGGGTTTAATTCCTCATTTAGCTCGTGTAGCACACAGCCGGGGACACCATCCGTCCCATTGATGCTGTGTTTTTAGCTTTAGAGAGAGCAGCTTTCACCTGCGCATTTGAGATGTCCGGGAGGCTACACTCGGCTGGGATAGTTATCTCTCCTTTAGGGGAGAGGGGTGAAGTTTGCACTGAACCTGTCTGCCAGTATGTTGGCAATGTCTGTGGGTTCAGTGATTTTTGTATCATTTTGGACTAATTCTGAGCATATCTGTGAGTTTCCACCCAGGTTCCTAACATAGCTGAAAAAGGCCTTATGATTGTCCTTTGAATCCATGGCAATTTTTCTCTCAAAATTGGCCTTAGTTGATTTTATGAGTGCTCGTATTTTTTACTAATAATGATCAGGGTGACTTCTTTTATGGATTTTGTTCTATCATGTAATAGCTTTCTCCTCTTATTGTAAAGTTTGTTAATGGCTGGGGTCCACCAGACTGGACGCTTGCCCTTTGTGGAAAGAGTCTTGGTTTTATTTGGGATTGCCTGATCCATGCAGTCCTGGAGGTGTTCATAGAAGGCATTTGTAAGGGCTTCCGCAGCTTGGGTTGTGGTTTCCTCTGACTCAGGGGCCTTGAAGGATACCACACCAGTCTTGAGTAGTGTGAAGTTTGCTTTAGAGAAGTTCTTCACTATGGTCTTTTTGTTTGGGGTGGGGCGGGATGTGGATTTCCAGTGAGATTAGTTTATGATCAGATCTCACCAATGAGGGATATACTTCCGTGTGGAGCATTTTGTCCCCATGTTTGTGACAATGAGATCTAGTATATTTTCTCCTCTCGTGGGAACAGTGACTAGCTGTTCCATGGCATTTGAATTTATGAACTCCAGGAACCGTTGGGCTAGAAAGTTAGGGCTTGAGTAATGTTCCCAGTCTATATTCGGGTAGTTGAAGTCACCCAATATGATGGTGTTTGGAGATACATTTATACCCTCCAGTGTCTTCAGGAAGGCTGTGTGGGGTTCCTGAGTTTGAGAGGGTGGCCTGTAGCATGCTACAATTTGTAGAGCAGTTTTGCCTATGGTTAGTTGCACCTGGATGGTTTCCGGCTTCATGCGGTGCCACCAACCCGGAGCTGTCACTATCCCTTATGAATATGTATCCACCCCGTCCTTTTGTGGAGCGGCCCGGGTTTTGGGGCCGGAACGCATGATATGAGGTACAACCTAATAGTGCCGGGTGCTCTCAGGAGCCTTGAACCAGGTTTCAGTTACAGCACAGACATCGATGTTCTCCATACTGAGAAGGGCCTCGAAAGCGTGCATTTTGAGATTTAGACTTCTGGCATTGAGCAGCATTACCTCAATTTCTTCCCATTTTGTTTTCTAGGGTGGTAGGTTTAGAATTTGAGCCTTGCCTAAAAAGGCACTATGGGGTGGCAAGAGCCTTAGCCAATATCCGGAATCCCAGGGGTGACAGGTGCAAGCCGTCCCTTATGGCAGCGTGGCTTGTCAAGCATGTCATCCCAGGCAGACAGACACTGGATCCCCTTTGAATGACACCAGACATTAAGCCAATTGTTAAAGCTGATCATCTTGTCTCTATATTGTGGCATCATTCTTGGTGAAGGAAGGATACTGCTCAGGGTTAGGGTCATACCTGCCTGGGCTACATAATCAGAGAGCTCCTCTATGTCTCTTTTCATGTAGTCCAGGGAGGTACTCAGGTTGTTCACACCAGCATGGACAATGACTGTGTCATATTTGTACTTGCCGTGGAGTGACCCGAAGTGCTTGTGTTATGTGGCGGATTCTAGCCCGATAGGCAGCTTACTGTGACCCTCTCCTTGTTCAGCCTGGTGAGTGGGACGCCAGTGTGTCTGACTATGGAGTCACCTATGACAAGTATGTTTGGTGTTGTATTTGGCCTTAAGGGCTGTGACTGCTTTGCACACTGCTTTTGTGGTTTATGTGTTGCTTGTGGGGTGTCTTGAGGTAGCAGTTGTTTGGGTGTCTGCTTTGGAGGCCTCTGCTGTTTAGGTAAATTTTTACTCAGAGCTTCCGAGTATGTCTTTGTGTGTTTATGTGTTTGATTCAGTGGAGTGGTAGCATTATGTGAGGCTGGTTTTGTGGTGTGTGTAGTTGCCTTCTCCTCCTGTCTGGTCTTGCCAGTCCTGAGTTGAGAGAGCTCAGCCTCCAGTTTGGCTAAATAGCTGCATCTCTCAAGTATTTGTGTTATGTGGGAGGAGGAGAGGGTTGTCTGTGTACATGAGGCAGTTATAACATTGCCTCAAGATTCCCAGATTCACCAGCTGGACCGAGAGGAGATTGACAACTGACCTTTGGACATGCTAGAATAATATTGGGAAATCCTTAATTGAAAACAAGGGCCAGTGGGGAGTGAGGGTGTAGTGCTTTTAATTTTTAGTGCTGACTTATATAATTGCTTTAGTGAGCAAGTGCCAGGTAACTTGAGTGCAATGTGTTACAAGTAACTAAATGCAAAAACGACAAACAGTAACTTTCTTTCAAGTGAAACAAGGAAATAAGTACAGTAAGCAATGCAGATATCACTAGTGATCCACAGAAGCTGAGAAGTTAGTATTAGGTGGAATTAGCTTCCAGGGAAATAACAAGCAAACAAACAACAAGCATATAAACAAAGCTAGATTCAGTAGGCCTGGATCTAGTCTATGCTAGAGCAAACAAGGTGAACCAATTTCAGTAAGATACAGTTCAAATATTCAGGCACTATAAACCTTTAACCAGAAAATTCCCAGCTCAGAAGGGCAGAGTCCAGCCTCTTCTCCCACAAGAGTGCAGACCACGAACCTTCTTAATGTAAAATAACTGGCCTGAAGCCCAAGTGCCTAAACCAGAACTAATACACTTGGACACTGGGCTCTCAATCAGCAGTTCCCAACTTAGAAGGATGAAAGCTACCTGTCCTGCCACCACAGTGCTTGCCACAAACCTTCCTAATGTAAACTGGTCTGAAGCCCAAGTGCTTAATCCAAAAGACTTGAATGATAGCTACACTTTAATCAAGTTACAACCAAGCAGTAATAAATACCATTGAATACTTTAGAGAATTGATTAGTGCTCAAGTTACACAAACAAAGCTAGATCCAGCAGGCCCGAATCCAGTCTATGCCACAGCAAACAAGGCGCACCAACTTCAGTAAGAAACAGTTCAGATATGCATGCACTATAAGCCTTTAACCAGAAATTCCCAGCTCAGAAGGGCAGAGTCCAGCCTCCTCCCACAAGAGTGCAGACCACGAACCCTCTTAATGTAAAATAACTGGCTTGAAAGCCCAAGTGCTTAAACCAGAATTAATACACTTTTAGAATAACAGACACTGAGCCCTCAATCAGCAGTTCTCAACCTAGAAGGATGTAAGCTACCTGTTCTGCCACAACAGTGCAGACCACAAACCCTCTCAGTGCAAAACAACTAACTGGTCCGAAGCCCAAGTGTTTAAACCAAAAGGCTTAGAATGAGTTACACCAAGCAGTAATAAATACAATTATGCCATAAAGTATATGAACTAAGGTAACTGCTTTAGTTATTTTATTACAGAAATTATGGAAAATAACACTTTAAAACTACACTTACTACTAAATGGCATTCCATTCCTCCCAACAATTCTACTCAGCATCTGAGTCTTATGAATACTTAATATGCATTTAGATATACCTGGTATTTGTGCAGTTGAGATGTAAAAATAAAACAGGTTGCTACATTTAATTAAAAAAAGTATGGCATAACCACAACAATAGTGAAGGGATTGTATGTTATGATTTATCTCCTCCAGGCATATAGTTGTTATTTATAACCTTCTGGTTGCTTTTGATCAAGAAAGTTTTACCAGGCAGCTGTGTTATTTAAAATTCAAAACTAACTCTTTTATAATGAAATTAAACAGCCTTAATTCATATGGAAGTTTACTTTCTGTTTATTATTGCCTTTGCCAGTTTTCCTTTGGACATCTGAGCAAATTGTATTGACAGAAAAGGGTGACTTTATTTGGCCAATTGGCAGGAAGTCATTCAGAGCTTATGATTTTGTACTGTAATAGAATTCTTATTTCTCAGTCTGCAACTGCATACAGTCTTTGAAAAAAAAAAAACGTAATAAATTCAGTGGCAAACTGAGTGGAGGGTGTCTTGAGGTAGCAGTTGTTTGGGTGTCTGCCTCCTGTCTGGTCTTGCCAGTCCATGAGGCAGTTATAACATTGCCTCAAGATTCCCAGATTCACCAGCTGGACCACAACTGACCTTTGGACATGCTAGAATAATATTTTTAATTTTTAGTGCTGACTTATATAATTGCTTTAGTGAGCAAGTGCTAGGTAACTTGAGGCAATGTGTGTGTTACAAGTAACTAAATGCAAAACGACAAACAGTAACTTTCTTTCAAGGAAACAAGGAAATAAGTACAGTAAGCAATGATATCACTAGTGATCCACAGTTGCCGGAGGGTTAAGTGACAGGGTGAATTAGCTTCCAGGAAATAACAAGCAAACAAACAACAAGCATATAAACAAAGCTAGATTCAGTAGGCCTGGATCTAGTTTATGCTGAGCAAACAAGGTGAACCAATTTCAGTAAGATACAGTTCAAATATTCCTGTGCACTATAAACCTTAACCAGAAAATTCCTGTGCCTGAAGGGCAGAGTCCAGCCTCTTCCCACAAGAGTGCAGACCACGAACCTTCTTAATGTAAAATAACTGGCCTGAAGCCCAAGTGCCTAAACCAGTGAACTATTACACTTGGACACTGGGTTTCAATCAAGCAGTTCCCAACTTAGAAGGATGAAAGTTACCTGTCCTGCCACCAAGAAAAAGCTTGCTACAAACCTTTCCTAATGTAACGGTTTGAAGCCCATGCTTTAATCCAAAAGATTTAAATGATAGCTACACTTTAATCAAGTTACAAACAAGCAGTAATAAATACCATTGAATACTTTAGAGAATGTCTGGATTAGTGCCTGTTACACAAACAAAGCTAGATCCAGCAGGCCCGAATCCAGTCTATGCCACAGCAAACAAGGCGCACTCAATCTCAGTAAGAAACAGTTCAGATATGCATGCACTATGTTTTTAACCAGAAATTCCCAGCTCAGAAGGGCAGAGTCCAGCCTCCTCCCACAAGAGTGCAGACCAATAACCTCTTAATGTAAAATAACTGGCTTTGAAAGCCCAAGTGCTTAAACCAGAATTAATACACTTTTAGAATAACAGACACTGAGAGCCCTCAATCAGTGCCCTCAACCCAGAAGGATGTAAGCTACCTGTTCTGCCACAACAGGCAGACCATAAACCCTCTTGAAACAACTAATCGGTCCTAAGCTTCCAAGTGTTTAAACCAAAAGGCTTAGAATGAGTTACACCAAGCAGTAATAAATACAATTATGCCATAAAGTATATGAACTAAGGTAACTGCTTTAGTTATTTTATTACAGAAATTATGGAAAATATTTTCAAAACTACACTTACTACTACATCGCCCTCCCATCAATTCTACTCAGCATCTGAGTCTTATGAATACTTAATATGCATTTAGATATACCTGGTATTTGTGCAGTTGAGATGTAAAAATAAAACAGGTTGCTACATTTAATTAAAAAAAGTATGGCATAACCACAACAATAGTGAAGGGATTGTATGTTATGATTTATCTCCTCCAGGCATATAGTTGTTATTTATAACCTTCTGGTTAAGCTTTTGATCAAGAAAGTTTTACCAGGCAGCTGTGTTATTTAAAATTCAAAAACTAACTCTTTATAATGAAATTAAACAGCCTGCTTAATTCATATGGAAGTTTACTTTTCTGTTTATTCCTTATTAAGCCTTTGCCAGTTTTCCTTTGGACATCTGAGCAAATTGTATTGACAGAAAAGGGTGACTTTATTTGGCCAAATGTTGGCAGGAAGTCATTCAGAGCTTATGATTTTGTACTGTAATAGAATTTTATTTAGAGTATCAAACATACAGTAGGAGCAGGCACCAGAATGTGCCTGCTTTTACATCCTTTAAATGAAACGGAGCACAGCTCTGCATAAAGAAATGAACGGCAAACGGAGCATAGCTCAGTCTGCAACTGCATACAGAAATTAAATGAAATGGAGCTTACTTACCGACCTGTGGGAGTTGACAGTGTGGCTACCACTACCAGGAACCGATCCGATCGTTTTCGACTTTTGTAATTTAAATTACGTGAGCGCACATTGAGTCAGGTCTTGCAGCTGTAAAAGTGGGAGGTGCTTCCCTCCTCCGCCCTATGGTTCCGTGCGTAAAACTGGGATGCAAAGCGTTCTTAAAAAGGAATGCCCTTTCTTTGAAAAAAAAAACTTTTTTAAATTAAAGTAAAATTAATTTCTCGGCCAGACGATTTCCAGGGGGGTGCAAGTGCACCCCCTTGCACCTGCCTGCGGGCGCCCTTGAGCTCTGTATATTTGCAGATCATTCTCTCAGAACAGGGAGACAACAGTTTCAACAGAGATCTAAGCAACAATTAACAAACTCTATAACCAAAAAAATATACTCAGCTCTGTATATTTGCAGATAGTCTGGAAGGCAGTCTTTCAGAACACAAGTTCCAGCAACATTCGGTGGCAATGACAGGAATTTATGGTGTTAAACATAAGAAAACTCAAGAGCTTTTATTTATAGTTAAGGAGGAGGTGTATGATATTTTGTGTGGGAGACTGAGACTAAATTAACAATAGTAGATGTTAGTAAAGCTTTTGATCATGTTGGGCAGAAATATTTGTGGAGTATATTAAGGCAATATGGAATTAAAGGAAAAAAAATGCTAATGTCTTGCATATGAGAATAACAGGTTTAGAGTTTTACTCAATGGATGGACCAATAATGAAATATGAATTAAAAGAGGTGTTAGACAAGGGTGCCTGATAATCAGTATAATATTCCTTTAGGTAATAAATTCAGTGGCAAACTGAGTGGAATAAAGAGTAAAAGAAGGGCGACATAAAATTTAAAAAAGTGTTGTGATTCCTATTTTTTGTCATACACCATTGATATAATATTGATAGTAAGGAAAAAATATGGATGGGTAAAATGGCTAGAACATTTAAAAATATACAAGTAAAAGTAGGGTCGCAGTTAAATATGGAAAATAATAAGGGTATAAGTGATATGATCGGAAAAGAAGAAATGTGTTTTTAACGGATAAAATTCTGTTAGGAATATTTGGCAAAGAAGGAGAGGTAAAAAACAGTGGAAAAATGTTGAAGACATTAAGGAAATAAGTACTTTTGTAAAACATCTATATTATCTTAAAGAAATGTTATTTAATTAAATCACCAGGTAGGTTGTTATATATGGCAAATATGTATGATACCAGCTAGGCTGGAGCAGGAGGTATTGCAAATGGTGTTTACAATTATTTGGAGTTCAAGGTTATCTCCTGTTAAGGCAGGAGCTGTATTTGACAGAAAAAAATGAATGGGATTAATAAACCCAATTGTATATGCAGATTCTTTAAATTTGTACTAGATTGTGAAAACGGAATTAAGAATACAGGCAGTGGGGTGTCAAACATATTAGAGACAAAGTACAAAATGTTTAGAGAAACATGAGGCAAGGGACTATTAGGGGTAGAGAATGGAAGGTGCCTTAAAACATTTTTTTATGGAAATAGACACTGAGGTATCAGAAAAACATAAGAATGAATGGTACAATAAAATTATCGCTAGATTTTATGCCATAATTCCATAGTAGTGATTAGAAAATGATGTTATAAAAGTTGTAAGTATACAAAAATGAAGGTTTAAGATGTGGAAGTGTGCCAAGATTTTTGTATAGTGACTAACTATTATTAAGTTACCAGTGAAGGGGAAACATGCCTTATAAAGCTATGAATGACAGATTATGTATATTTTGTAAGCAAACCGAAACATTCAAATATGCTTTTAACATGCACGAGTTAAAAAGTATGGAAGTTTGTATGTGGAAAAAAATTGTTACTGGATTTAAAAAATGTGCAAAAGTTTAATATGGGTTTGATATTGTACGGATATTATGGGGAAGGTATGAAAAAATACAGATAATAGAATGTTTTGTATAATTGGGGCAAATAAAATGAAAGAACTAGTGAAATGCTGTTTAATAAAGAATTGTCAATTGCTGACGTATTGAATATGGTACACTTTTGGTTATGGCAAAAGGCTGGGGGAAAAGTAATATGTAGATAAAAAAAAACACGTACCAAAAAGACCACAGTGGCTATCAGACAATGATGTAATGAGGAACCAAATAACAAAAAAAAACTACACCGAAAAAGCACAAGGTGGACCTCAAAATAAGGTTTTTAGTGTAGATAAACTTTAATGTTCGCTATTCGTCAAACAGACTTCCTCAGAAGCAGATTTCTTAGTGACACTACCACATGATTAAATAATACAAGCAATAAAAAACAAACCAGCACCTGACATTAATTAAAAAAGATAAATTACAAATTAGATTCTAAAACTTCCTATTTAACTCCCAAAAAATTATAGGGAGTAAAGTCAAAGCTTAAATATTTTCAATAGTTCTATTCTTTAATAAAGAGTGCTTGTACAAGGCATTATTCAAATTTTTACTTTTTATGGCATACTGATGCTCCTGTATTCTCTTTCTCAAACTTCTAATAGACATTCCAACATAATAAGCTCTGTAGATTGTGTCAACTGGAAAAAAATTCACATTCTCCATTGTGGAGGTTGTTGATCAGGACCCTAGGGGAGGGAATTATAGCAATTCTGTTGAACAAAGAGAGGCTGAATGGCAATTTAGACTTGGTTCTTATATTCCACATGGTTTGAATGATACTGTTAACATTAAGTGCTTCTTAAATGTGTAAATAATGTAAATAGTGAGAGTGTGTGTGTGTGTGTGTGTGTGTGTGTGTGTGTGTGTGTGTGTGTGTGTGTTTGTGTATGTATACATATATATATATATATATATATATAATATATATATTTCGTATAGCAAATATGACAGATGATGTACATATAAATGAAAAGCCCCTACTCTTTTTGATAAGTACCATGGGATCTTTTACACCCATCTGAGACACTACCATACAGGCAGATGAGGCCCCAGCTTAACATCTCATCCAAAGTGAGTAAAAAATAAATAACTTTATTTGTGTGTGTGTGTGTGTGTGTGTGTGTGTGTGTGTGTGTGTGTGTGTGTGTGTGTGTGTGTGTGTGTGTGTGTGTGCAGTTTCTCTCTCTCCCCCTCTCTCTCAATATAAATATATATATATATATATATATATATATATATATATATATATATATATATATATATATATATATATATATATATGCATGTTCTGAGAGCTCTGGAAGACTGTGGTGGGTCAACTGAATATATTGCTGAAAATACATAGTTCAAGTAAAGAAAAAGTATAGAACTAGAAAACAAAGAAAGCAAAGATGTATTTCAGGACAGAAGGTTTAGATAAATCTGATACAGAGTTTTACTAAAAGATTCCAGTAGTTAAAATAATAAAGGAGGTCAGTGTGGAAACTGACAAGGAACAGACCATAATTAGAAATATACTAAGAGAATTAGGTACAGAAACGGAAGAAGAGATGTGAATATCATATTGAAAAAAGGGAAGTAATTAAGGAGGTCTGTGTGTAAACTGACAAGGAGCAGGCCATAGTAAGGAATATACTAAAAGAAGTATGCACAGAAACCAAGGAACAGGTGTGAATCTCATGTGTCAAAGCCATGGCCTGAAGCTCAATGCCAAAAAGTGTATTGTCATCCCCTTTGGTAAAAACTCTGTACCCATGAACTACCACATAGCTGGTAGTCTACTTAACGCCAAAAATGTGAAAAGAGACCTTGGGACACATGTGGACAGTATTCTCTCCTTTGATAATCACATTGCTACAGTGGTCAGGAAATCCTTCTACGTGGCTCACCTCATCACAAAATGTTTCTCATCCAGAAAAAAAGAGGTCATTGCCCCCCTCTACTCATCACACATTAGACCCATTATAGAGTACAATGCCCCTTTTGGTATGTACCTCACAAGACATCTACAACAACTGGAAAGGCCACAGAAATACCTCACAAAGAGGATTAATGGCCTCAAACAGATGCCCTACTCAGACCATCTCAAAAAACTACAGCTTTACACCATCGCATATCGCCTACTCAGGGGCGATCTCTGCCTAACATACAAAGCTATGTCAAACCCAGAGCTGTTGGACATGCTCCACTTAAAGAAATCCCAATCCCTCCAAGCTACACGCTGTAGGGACCTAACCCTTGTCACCACAATAAACAGAACATGCTGAAGGGATAGATTCCTGTCCCAGAGACTTTCCATACTCTGGAACACACTACCTATCTATGTCAAACAGAGCTCCTCATTAGTACTCTTCAAAAAAAATCTTGATGATTGGATGGGAGATAGGAAATTCACCCAGGGGATCACGTCTATGGCTCTGCTCGACAGGGACACAGGAAAATAATTTTCTTGGGTGGCGAAAGCCAGGGTACATTTTTGGCTAGGCTTATATAGGCCCTAGGGTCAATAGCCTAGTACCTACCTATGAACCTATGAAGAAAAAGGAAGAGGGGAACCTAAGCAGACCCCTTAATTACCTGACTAGTATATCAATGCAGGCAACTAAAAACAAAAACAGGATTCTAAGAGGAAAGCAGGTAAAGTAGCTGCTGAAGATGAGAAGGGAAACTACTAGTTTCCCTGATGGAAGAAATTTGTTTTTATGAGTAGCCATTTTAGAGGATGTGCTAGATGAAGGGAAGAAACCTGTTCCCATATTTACTAAAGAAGAGGTCACAGCCTCCACTTCATATCAGAATACTGCTGAAAGTAATGCTGACTTGGCTGGCCTCCAAAAAAAACATTTTAACTTCAAGAAGGCCAGGTGGGAAGATTTCACTAAGTAGTACTAAATAATCCCTCTTCATACGTATATTCTGAACTAAAAAAATACCTACATTCTAAAGAAAGCAGCCAAAAACAGATACTGAACCAGTTATTAGTTCCAAGATGGTTTAGAACGCTTGTAATGAAGTTAGCACATAGCCACGTTTTATCCTTTAGGAATAGATAAGACACAAACTGTGACGTTAGCTAGACTATACCGTCCTAGTATTCTGAAGGATATAGAAATGTTTCTGGCAGCTTGTCAAAAATGTCAAAGGAGAGCACCCAACCCAGGGTTTAAGATTGTTTGGCTATCCTTACCAATTGTGGATATCACATTTGAATGACTAGTAATTGGCATTGTGGATGCAATTGTAAAATCAAGTAAGGGCCATCAGTATAGCCTGGTAGTTAGTGATTATGTAACAAAATTTCATGAGGCAGTACCCCCCTGAAAAGTCAATACAAAGTCAATAGCAAAAGAGTTAGGACTGTTTTTTTTCTAAAGTAGGAATCTCCTGAGACATTCTTACTGATCAAGACACCCTGTTCATGTCCAAAGTAGTGCTTTAACTTTGTCATTTTACCTAAAGTGAAATTACTAATGACATTTGTATCTTACCCTCAAACTGATGTGCTGCCTAAACACTCAAGACTTTAAAATATGTGTCACTAAAGGCTATAAAAGTGAATTGGCTAAACAGGGACCAGCTGCTTCCTTATCTTTTCTTTGTAGTAAATAAAGTACCCCAAACTTTAACTATTGCCATACCATTTGAACTATTTTATGACAGACATCCCCAAGGCTTCCTAGAGACAGCAAATGGAAATGGATCTACTTCATAATATCATATTACCTAAACATTAAAATTCATAACATCAAAACCAGAACATTGTAAGTATAATAACACTTTATTTTTAAAATAATAATACTTGTAGCATTGAAATACTGCGCATGTCAGGCAGTACATGACCATCCTACATGGAGATTGCACTACACTCATAACAGCAGCTATTCCATTTAAACACAACATTAAACACAAAACTGTACTTTTATCAACATTTTTGCAGGGGGGCAAGCCTCCCTGTACCCCCACACCCTCTGCAAATTATATATATACTAACAAGATCGCACTACAGTGGGGAAAAGGGTAAATTTCCCAATCCCCACTGTACTGCGATCTCCATTTAAAAATGGCAAAAAAAACCTACAGTTTTTCTATTAAATGTTGCATTTAAATGGAGAAGTTTCTGTTATGAATGCAGCGTGATCTCCAGCCAGGACGTCCATGTACTGCCTGATGTGCGCAGTACATATTTCGTTGTTACAAGTCTCATTATTTTAATAGTTCGATGTTATTATAATTACGATGTTCTAGTCTTGATGTTATGAATTTCAATATTTAGGTAATGCGATATTATGAAGCATATCCAGTAAAGTAACATACACAGAAACAGAGACAGAGAGAGCAAAGGCGACACAACAGAAAGCATACTCCAAAAATGCTCATCTTGAGAAATTTAAACCAGAAGTTAAAGTACTTGTGTTAATATCCACTGCTGAAAGCAAGTCCCTTGTAAAGTTTCAATGGCCTTCTGAAATTGTAGGAAAAATCAGTATAATAATGTGAAACAGCTGTGAAAAGGGTAACCAAAAAGTTATACCACATAGATATCTGAAACCTTGAAGAGAAGCTAAAGTTTTTATAGAATGTTTTGTACAAAAAGTTAAGATTCTCAAAGAGTAGGATGAAGTCAAATATAGAACGCAGTACCAGTCTTATAAACAAGTTTAAAAAAAAATTATAATAAAGACATATGTTTAGAGTTGACTGATAGAACCAGTTTAATCTAGAACATCATGGAGAACATGCCAGGACAGAAAATAACTTTGAAACCATACCAGATACCAGTGTTCTAGCAACAAAGGGCAAGTGAAGAGGGACAGAAACTGAATATATACTTATATAACAATCACAACATGAAAGGAATAATCCCATTATAGTGGTCTCTAAGACTAATGGGTCTATAAGGTTTTGTAAGGATTTCAGGAAATTAAATAGCCTACCGAAATGGGATTCATATCCCATGCCATGAGTGTGCAAAGTGAATGAAAAACTGGGGAAACCTTGGTTTCTGTCTATGTTGTACTAAACCAAAGACTAACAGCAAAATCCACTAACTCTGCAAGTTAAGGAAAAACAGTATTTTTTACATCAGATGGACTCTTCCACTACAAGGTCATTCCTTTTGATCTCCACAGAGCATCTTTGACTTTCCCTGAGAATGAGGGACAAATTTATCTGACTCCATGCCAGGTATGTAACAGCCTACCTAGATAATGGGGTAGTATTTTCTGAAGATTAATGTGATACAAATGATGATACTTCCAAGGTTGCTAGGTATGAAGTGGGTTCAGAATATGAAAGGGAGTTGTTTTAAGATTGCATTGAACAACAAGGGAAGTAAGACAGCAAAAGAAAGCTTATGATTGGGAAGATGAGGAGGTTAGGGTTTGCATGATTTTCAGATGTACTTACAAGCAACAAAGCTATCATTTGTATTAGGTATCCACAGAAACATAGAGGTGAGCGACGAGGAGTGTGACAGCAATTAAATAAAGAGGATTTTTGGAGTTACGAAAGGCAGAAGGATGCAGAGGATAGACATCTAGGGGATTAGATTAATGAGTGTGTGGAAAATCCATAATGTTAAAATGCAAGGCAAAACTGTGAATTGTAAGAGATGAACACAAGACAGACAATGTGATGTAAAGTGTGGAGGAAGAGGAATACAAATAGAGGCTTTAAGATGGAAGGGAGAGACTGAAAGCTTTGGTTTAAAGGAAGATGAATGGTTACAACTGAAGTTGGCTACTAAGGCATGGTTACTAAGGTTAGCTATAGTGCTGTCAATTCAGGAATAGAAAATCATTCTTAGTGCTTAAGAGAGTGGTGATTTTCAAATAAATGTCAAATGCAGGAAAATTTATGTTAGGTTAGTTCAAAACAAACATGGATAGATGATGGGAAAATTACAGAAGAAGTGGGGGATGGTGGAAGGTAAGACATATCTTGGGAAGAGTAGATTTGAGATGCTTAGAAAACATGATAAACTAAATGTTGTACCTATAATTTGGGACCCATATATGAGATGGTTGCACAGATTGTTTAGAACACCATTCCACTTGCAGAGACACTGGAATTTGGGAAAATGTTGTGGACATGGAGAAATGTAGGCAGGAAATCTACATATTTCTTCAGAGTACCAAGGAATCATGCATATATGGCATTGTTGTATAGCGGAATGGGAAATGGTGAATTAAAAGTGTGCTTCAAGATGTTTGCAGTTTATACTCTTGGGCTTGGGTAGAGAGTACAAGAGAAAGTACAATTATTTCACCTGGGATGGAATCTTATAGCTGAAGACTAGAAAGGTCAGGTAAGTTGGAGGACTGAGATGGTGAAGGTCAACAATCTGAGGCAATATTGCTCTGTACCTGCAACTCAGGGAGACAGGACAAGTAGAGATAAACTGAGGAAGGAATGAGAAAAGGTCTTGGACAGGTACACTGGGTGATAAATTTAATAAGTGGTTTATGTTAGGCTTATGAGAATATTGTGGGTGCCATAATTTCTGCTTCATGTTATATTAGAACATGTACACTGTATAGGGTTGGTCTCTCCCTAAAGCATGTATGGGACTTGGGAGTGGGGTACAAATGTGGAATTAAAACATTGGAGAAAAGAAAAAACAAGAAATGCAATATATGAAAAGAACATCATGTTGGTATTGTTATTAAAAGTGCATATATGTATTTAATGTAATTATGTATCAAGGGATAACAACATAAAACTTTTTAATTATATATGTGATGATGGAATTGTATGTTGTGAAATGCTGAATAAAAGAATAGAGAACAAAATATTTTCTGAGAACTGAGAAGGAAACCTCCCTGAAGTCCAAACTATTTTAATTTCCTTGCACCAAGCTGGATTAATGAAAAACCCAGCTAAGTACAATTTAGGCATGACAGAAGCCTGATATCTGGGCTATGTAATAGGTTGAAGATTAGTGAAACCACAGGTGTAGAGAACTGAAGCGACATATAAGTGATCCATACTAGCTGTTACAAAACAGGTTAAGGCTTTTATCTATCATTGTAAATTTGTTCATAGTTTTGTTAGTATTGTTTTCCCCCAATTTACCTGGCTGGGTAAGTCTCATTTGAAGGTCAAGCAGACATTTAAAACATAACTTGTTCATCTACAAAACTCCTTGGAGTCTTCATAAATTGTCTTTGGACAATTAAAATGCATGCTTGTTTGGAACCAGTACTAATGATACCAGATTTTTTACAAACAATTCTTGGTGCACATTGATGTCACTGAAGTAGGCATTGGTGCAGATATTTCTCAGGGTAATTTATCTGTTTATTGCTTTTATTTACTGGGAGAGTCTGACTGAGTACAATATCTCTTTTTAGCTGAGGCCCAGGGGGAAAATAAAACCACAAACTATGTACAAAACTTGTAGAAAATCAGAAAATGAAATATATACAGATATGTAGAGTAAATATATTTACGTTGCTGCTGAAATAAACTAATTAGTTGCAACACAAGATAGATGCTTTAGGTTAGATGCTTTAGATGCATAGTAGTATTTATCAAACTTGAGACTTCCAGGGAAAACAGATAGGAGTAGTAGGAAGGCATGACTTCCAGGGAAAGCAGATAGGAGTAGTAGAAAGGCATTAGTAGTTTGGCAGTTAAACAGTGGAGGTAGGTGGAAAAGCATGGGAAAGAGAAGACATAAAAGTGGAAGTTTAAGACATGTAACCAAGAAAGAAAGAAAGAAAAATAGAAGATAGGAATGTGATAATGAGAGAAGTTTGAAGAGCTGGAAATAAGAGGTGAGAAGGGAGTAATATGGGTTGGGATTATTATATGTCACTTACCCAGGGGAAGATAATAGGCAAAGCAATGAGGCTTCAGTTGTGTTTTGACTGATTTTGGAGATTGGATTTATTTAATACAATGAGGCATAGTGTTCCAGGTTTTGGAAACATAGAATAGAGGGAGTCATCTGCAGATTTATTGGACTTTCATTTTAATAGTTAAGAGTTTTTCCTGATGAGCATAAAGATCTGGAAGGATTTGTTGATATGGATGATATTTGCAAGGGCAGAACAGTTTTGAAGTATATAGATGAGGTGGTGGATGGTTGATAGATGGGAGTAGGTAAGGTAGTTTGCGGGTTCAAACTAGTGTAGCTCCTTGAGTACTTGGCAGAGATGGGTTCTATATGGGAGATTAGTAGCACATTTAATGACTTTATTATAGTACTATTGTAGTGGTCTGGAAGTTGGCAAATACAGTGTACAGCCAGTACATTTTCATGTAGAATCAGGCTGATAGGATTTGATTCTATAAAGAGAACTTAGCTTCTGATAAGTTTTCTTAATTATGTGTTAAATTTGGTAGTTGAATTTGAAATCTTCATCTATGAAGACTCCATGGAGTTTTATAGGTGAACAAGTTCTATTTTCATGTTGTTTGGTAAAATTATGGAAAATTAGATTTTTGGGACTTCAGTTGTTCAGGGGTGTAGAGAATTAATGTAGATTTATTTGGGTTGAGGAACAGTTGTAAGCTGGTCGACCAAGATTCAATTGAAGTGAAGGATTCTTGTGTTATTTTTACAGCATGTTAAGATTTTGGGCACAGCTAAATAGATATTAAACAGTATGGGGCCAAGGATGGATCCTTGGGGGACACTGATTGATGCAGAAAAAAGGCAGAGTTAATTTTGCCAAGTAACAGAGCAAGACTTATTGGTGAGTTAACTATGGAGCTAGGAGAGGGAAGAGTTTGTAAGTACTATGTTGACTAGTTTTTGTAGAAGTATGTAATGAGAAATTGTTTGAAAGCTTTTGATAAATCCTAAAGAGGGTGGATGCTATATTACCAGCATTTCTATGTGTAATTAATACTGTTGATGAAGCTTTGATGAGCAGTGGAAAGGGTTATGTTAAGGTCAAAAGCCATGTTGGAAAGAGGAAAGAAAACAGTAATGTGTGATATAAGAGAAAACATGGTTCTGAATACATTTCTCTAGTATTTTGGACAAAGGAGATAGCTGAGTTTCCTTCCTTATGAATGAGGGAATATAAGATTTTTTTTCCAGATTAGTGGGGCATGGGATTTGATGATGGGTCGATTAATTATGATCTAGACTGGATAAGCTATGGCATCAACAGTATATTTCATATATTCAGCAGGTAAGTTATCATGTGCTAGTGTGATAGGTTTTAGTTTAAGGAGGTAAGTTTCTATGACTGGTGTTGAGACTGGTTTGAGTGAGAAGAAGTTGGGGTAGTTGCTGAGTTGGAATGGGTATTGTAAGTTGGACGATGTTAAGTCACTGAACATAGAAGAAAATGACTGAATGAAGTATGAGTTAAATAGGGCTGAGGTGCCTCATGAAGTGTTGATTTAAGATAAATTGGAAGATGGCTGGGAGGAACAGCCTGGGTGAAGAAGTTTGTTTATGGAAATCTAGAATGATATTGAGTTCATGTGATTACTGTCTTGGAGATTAGTATAACACATTTTTTTGTCTTACTTAATATCATGATTGGTGTGATTCCTGATATATTTGTAATTTTGAAGTTTTGTCTGGGTTTTATTACAGGTCCAAGATTTCCAGGTTTTATCTCTTTGTTTCATGAGTTATTTTGTATTCCTAGGAAGCCAGAGGGCAGGGTTAAATTTGACTCATTTTGTTCAGAGTGGTACTAAATCATTTAAGATGTTTAGGAATTGGACTGATTCTTCTAGTGAGAGATGTTTTATGTAGTTCCAGTTACAGTATTTCAGGTTAGTGACAAAAATCTCTGTGATGAAATTAGAGATGTTTCATACTCTGTAGGGGTGGCAATGTCTTTGGATGTTAGTCTGCTGTATGTTAACAGAGATAAGGAAGTGTTACATATGGAGCTTGCTAGTGTTCCAGACAAAGACATGTTGTTTGGAAAAGAGGTATTGTAGGGAGTGGAGATATGGGCGACTTGTGAGACCATACAGGTTTATGGTATTGGTTGAGTTGCCAGTGTCAAAAGAAAGCCAATCAATCTTAATGTCATCCAGTATTAAAATTTATTATGTAATATCAGATGAGGCTCAGCAGAAGACCTCTTCTGCTGTGTTGATATTGTAGCCTGGTGGTATATGGACTCCATATACATGGATTTGTTTGGTTAAGCTTGAGAAGGGAGGTGAGAATTTCAGCATTATTAAAATGAAGAGAACTGAGAGGTGAGCCATTAATCTGGAGAGTGTATTTATACACAATAGCAACAGCTCCTGTCTTTTTATGTTTTCTATCTGCTTGTATTATGTATAAAACTGGGGGGATGATTCCATTATCTTTTACACCTAACTTAAGGCAGGTCTGAGTTAGGACAACTTTGCCAGTGGAATGTTGTATAATCCAAGCATGACATTTTACTGACTTGTTATAAATGCTTCTAATGTTTATGAAAATGATGTCAAGAGAAGAAGAATTCAGAGTGGAGAGCAGCAGTGTATGTGTGAGGAGTGGAAGTACTACTGGGTGTGCAGTGTGTGGGCCAAGGTTTGGATAAATGGCACTGCTTAGTGTTATGTTTAAGGAAAAGTAGTGATAGGGTCAAAGTCATTTTGTTTTGATTCTATTTTTATGAACTAACCTAAGTATGGAAGGGTTCTGAAGGCGTCCATTTTGTTTAAGAAGGTGTAAAGTAGAGCTGAATTGATAGAGTGGCGGTGGTGAATGGAAGTAGTTAGATGAGTGGTGTAGCAGAAGTTAGTCTGTCTAAGAGAAGAAGTGCCAATGCAAAAAGCAATGGAGTGTATACATAGTAAGAATGTTAAATATAATAACAGAAGGTGGAATAGGTGAAAATGAAGGTAAGGGAAAATTATAATGAGAGATTTGATTTGTGATGGTTGTAGAAGGCAATAAAGCAGAGGCTTTGCAGTGGCAAGGTAAAATATAGAGATTGGACTAGGAAGGTATTCTGTGGGCAGGGAGAGAGTGAATGTGGAAATAGAGGAGAGAAATGCAGTTGGATAGCACAGATAGGTGGGTAGTGAAGTTAGCAATTAGGCTTAATACAGAGTTTTAAAAATCATTTCATAGAATAGTAAGGGTAGTCTCACTTGAATGAAGTATGGTGTATGTAGATTTGGGGTGGAGAAAGAATAGCATTCAGGGATTTGCCAGGTGAGTGGTATTATAGGGTGACCAAGGATGATAAGCTGAAGAGTAAACCTCTTAGTCCAAGAAATCTGGACAAATCCAAAAATAATCAGGGTACAAAAGACCAAAAATAGAGAAAGATTTTAAATATTGCTCTTATAAAATTAGAAAATTGATAGAATAAAACATTTTGCATTAACATGCATTTTCTGAAGGATAAAGTCTGAAAGACAAATGTCTGTCGTTATATACTGATTTCCATCCTGGTGATTTGCTAGAAATCCACAAATTTTATCAGGACCAGTGCAAAAGTATCAGTCAAAAATATGGACATGCTGCAGACATTTGGACAACTGAGAGCTATGCTGAAGAGGTGGGAAGGGAGAAGATTGTGGACTTTAAATGTAGACTAAGTGGGGGTGGGTGGGAATTGGAGATGGCTGAACCTTAGTGGAGTGAGGACAAATTGAGCTGGATCCAACATGAGTCGCAAAGTCAGGTGTTCTAGAAACAGTTTTGATTGTACTATTTAGGTAAGTTTGCATATGTCGTTTGGCAAAAGTTTTAAGGTCAGCAGGACTAAGACAGAATATATGTGGGTGAATGAGAGGGATGAGAGAGGAATGGTGAGGATGCAGGGAGTACAGTTGGCAAAGGTGGATGAGTTTAAATGCTTGGGATCAACAGTTCAGAGTAATGGTGAGTGTGGAAGAGAGGTAAAGAAGAGAGTACAGGCAGGGTGGAGTGGGTGGAGAAGAATATCAGGAGTGATTTGTAACAGACGGGTACCAGTAAGAGTGAAAGGGAAGGTCTACAAGAGGGTAGTGAGACCAGCTATATTACATGGGTTGGAGACTGCGGCAGTGACAAAAAGACAGGAGTCAGAGCTGGAGGTGGCAGATATAAAGATGTTAAGATTTGCATTGAGTGTGACGAGGATGGACAGGATTAGGAATCAATATATTAGAGGGTCAGCTCAGGTTGGACAGTTTAGAGACAAAGCCAAAGAGGCAAGATTGCGTTGGTTTGGACATGTGCTGAGGAGGGATGGTGGGTATATTGGGAAAAGGATGCTAAGGATGGAGCTGCCAGGTAGGAGGAAAAGAGGAAGGCCTAAGATAAGGTTTATGGATGTGGTGAGAGAGGACATGCAGGTGGTTGGTGCGACAGAGGAAGATGCAGAGGACAGGAAGAAATGGAAACAGATTATCCACTGTGGCGACCCCTAACGGGAGCAGCTGAAAGAAGAAGAAGATTTAGGTAAGTTTGCAGCTAAAAGAAACTAATGTCAACTGTTATTAAAACTAAAATTTACATAAGGGAAAAGTTTTCTTTTGCTAAAGCTACACATTTAACATTGGAAGGGAACTGCATTATTAAGGGAAACTTGTCCTAGGATTACTACTTTACACAAACTCACAGATTAGCCTAAAACATGATAGCAATGTGAGCACCTACATTACATTTTTTTAAATGTCAGTCAGCACTGAACCTTTTCTGTAGGGATATGCAGTTGCAGTTTTATTTGTTATACTCACAGATATGTGGCAGCAATAAATAATATATTGGTGATAAAGTTTGACATAAAGGACAAAGGAGAGACAGATTTAGGGATATTAGAGCAAATAAAGTTATGTACACATGTACAAGGACTGATAAGGACTAAAATAAATGTGCAGAGACTAGTGATAGTATAAGGGACAATAAAGTATTACTGAAAGCACACATATACAAATATTTAATTGAAATAACTTCAGGACCCAGGCACCCATCTATTTTAGGTCTAGCTTGTACATGGTAGCCAAGGAAAATAACAAAATCCCACGTGCAAGAAGCCAAGTACAATAGAAAAACGGGGTGGTGATCTAGTTAGAAGAAGGTTTTTAGAGGCAGGTACAGATATGGAAAGAAACACCACCTTTAGCAAGTACTTAAGTAGCAAGCAACAAATGGTATGACTGAGTGAAAATAGCATAAAGCTAGACATTTAATATGAGCACATAAAAAACACTATATCAACAGTGTAGTTTGAGACAAACCTCACTTACACAACCCAAAACAACCAAAGTATACTCCACACAGCCCAAAATAACAGTAGTATTTGATACTGCTGAAGTCTCTATTCTTCCTCTAGTTTCTGTTACACAGCTGGTCAGCAAAACGTTTTAATGGCAGACAAACACAGATGCAAAGAAGATTACTGCTTAATTGCAGAATGTATTTTCTAAAATGTCATAACCATTGCACTTTTACAGACACATAAGAGCTTAAACATGCTTCTTATTTCAAAGAGAAAGAGGACAGGTAGTGTGCAGAGTAAACATGTTAACTACTATTAGCAACAAAAATGAGAGGAGGAGTAGTATCCCACGTGCTACATTAGTCAGAAACCTCATTAGTGCTGAAAAGCATTATTAAGCTATTGAGTGGGAATATGTTGCCATAAAATGGGCCCTTGCTGTTTTAAAATAGAATTTGACAGGCACAGAGTTTGTAGAAGTAACTGACCACACACCATTACAGTAGTCTTACAGAAAAAAGCTTGTAAAGATTGTAAAAGATTGTGGCAAGCTGTAACATACCAGCCCTTTAATTTCAAGATCTACAATAATTTTGACACAGCCACTTAAATGCAGATGGGCTGTCTTGGGTTTACTGCTTATCCAGGGGGACTGGAGCCAGTGGTTCTACATTTAAGGATGTCAAGTGACATAGTGACTGCTGCAATACAAGAGGTATCTCCAGTGAATGGCAAAGGTGGCTGAATGGTTACCCTAGCAAGAGAAGCTTGGAGGATATCCCTGAAGTCAGGAAAGGATAAAGGCTGTTGTATGCTTAAGAAAATCTTGTAGAGTTATTTGAAATACATGCTTATTTGAGTAAAGACACAGAAGTATTATAAGAATTGCTTTGTTTTATGTTACTGTGAGAGGCAAACTTTATAAAGACTATGGAAGGGTTAAGTTAGAATGCTGATTTTTTTCTGTCTCTGTTATTATCCATATTTGACAAAAAGCTGAACTTTTCATTTATCCTCCCCGTAAATAAACATGTTTAAACCTGAAGTACTGTAAATGACATTTTTTGGTACTGTAAAATGCTACTATATATATATATATATTTGTATATATACATATATAGTACCATAGCTTGATGACAGTAGCGGGAAGTGCTATCATTAAGTACCAGTAGAGAGATGTAGGCTAGCTAGGCATATGAGAAACTGAAAAGAGCTTAGGTTTTCTTTTAAAACTGTTACTGTTATTAGGATTGGGATGGAGTATGGTAGGTAGCTGGCCATGTAAGCCCTCACCTGTTAGGCAGGTAATGAGGCATAGCAGGAAAGGCAGCAGTGGACAAAAGTATCATGACAGAAGTTGTAGAGTTAAAGAGACTCACTGAGTTGTTCTAAAGCAGCCCGGCAAGTGTGGAAGAAGAGAAAGTCACACTGCTGTCTGCAGAGGTGCACCTTGACAGAGTAAGAGGACAGTAAGAGGACCGCACACCATAATTTTTTTACAGGACTGATGTGTCTTATTGGTAAGAGTTGCTTGCCTCAAGACATCCCACCAAGTTTGTTGGTGTACATTGGAGCAGATATGGGAAAATGCTTCTTAATGTATGTGTTTAAATCAGCAGTAAGAGCATTTTGTATGTTTACCTTATTTTCCTGTGTTGTCTGCCTGAATCAGCAGTAAGTGACTTTGTTTCATTAAATTTTATGCCTGACTGTCCAGGAAATATCACTATACTGTGAGAATAAACTATGTGAGGCACAAACTTAAATACCCCTGCTGCACTGGTGATTTTGTGCAAGAACTTTTACTTTGCCCAGAGATTGCTGTTCATCAACAGAAAGACTTTGTAAAAGAAACTTAAGCTTATTTGTCTTACTCATTTTGTTACCTGTCAGAAGCAAATGATGGCAAGCGATTGAACTCTTTATTTGTTAAACGGATGTTCCTTGCTTCTGCAAAATGTAAATGGAGGAAATAAGAACGTCAAGGAACCGTAGACACAGTTATACTGCCTTGGGAAAAATAGCATGCATGAGATGGGAGAGGGGGTCAAGAAGGCAGGAAGATAGCTAGGGTGAGGAAGGGGGGTGTAAAGGTAGAGGAAGAATATAAAAAGCCACAGGTAGTCGAGCGTGATGTCTTTTTAACAGCACAGCAGGACAGAGCAGAACAAAGAAGGCACATTGGGAAGGATAGAAGAAGCAGTGGTACACTGGAATGAACAGGAGAAACAATGGGGAAGTAAGCAACAAAAAACAGTGATGAACAAGGATCGCTGAATTCCTGAAAAGGGCTCGGCAGCATCTGGATGTAATGGGAATTACTAAGACTTTAAACTTGAGTGCTTACTACAAGCAAGGGTGTAGCTTAGCATACTCACTATACTCAAGTGAGTACCTGCTTTTCTGAACATCTCTCAGAAAGTTTATAGTTCAAACAGCACCGAATGTTTAGAACTGTCTGAATTATTGTATACTATACAATGCTATACAAAATATACTTTGCTGAAAAGAAAGCACCTCTAACAAAGCCATTTTATGGTTGCAAGTAAAAACAATAGAAAATAGTGTCCCTTTCCAAAGTGTATAGGGGCAACATTTTGGGAATTGAGTACATTTTTTAAATGATAGGTGGGTGGTGACTGACTACCGGCTAAATGACATTTGGTTAATTTCTTATATACCCACTTTTTGTAAGATAAAAGCTAAATCGTGTTTTCCAAATTACCTGTATTAAAAAAAGTGATTGCTGCTTAGTTCATTGGTGTTTACTAGGCTAACAACATCAAGGGCCTTTTTAAGCCTAGCCATGCATCCCAAATCTCTGATAAGTTTTGGTACCCTTGATAAGTGTAAGCAGGGGCTTGGAAGATAAAACATTTACAGGTTGCCTTTGTCCATTAAAGCTATCGGGGGCAAGCCAAGGATGAATTTCCTGTTCTCCATCTAATTGTCCAAGTTTTATTTGAATTGGTTAGGGAGGAACTCTGCTTCACATGGATGGGGAGCCTGTTCCAGAGACAGGGTAGTCTCTGGGATGCATACCTGTCTCTCCAGCATGTGCTATTTATATTACAGGCAAGGTTTAAGTAGTTGATGTTTAGTGCAAAGTAAAGCATGTTTGTTGATTATTTGTGTGTGTTTGTGTGTGTGTGTGTGTGTGTGTGTGTGTGTGTCTGTTTATATATATATATATATATATATGTGTGTGTGTGTGTGTGTGTGTGTGTAGTTGCTACTCAGCTGATGTTTACTGCAGGGTGAATCATGTTTACTTCACTAATTGGTTGGTGATTAATACAAAGTAAATTATGTCTGGTTAATTTTTAACAACAAAAAAAACTAGTTGCTAAGATAAACCTAAGCTAGGTATTACGAGATTTACCAGCCAGTTGCAGGTAATAAATGAATCAATGGGTTTTATTGGATAAAAATGTTTAAATAAATGTTGTGTGGGTACAACAAGTTCTGGGTAACCTTTCTGGAAATTCTTTATTCGGGACCACATGGCAGAAGTAGCGAAAATGGAGACTCCATAACAACCCCCACTCCCACAAAAGCAAAAGCACATGCCTTGCAGCTGATGACCCTGTGGATTATTGTGGTTTATTTATTTACTTGTGTACTAACACATTTTAAAACTTAATATAGAAAACAGCAGCAGGATGCTGGCAACCATGTGGCCAGGTAGAATATTAAACCCATTTTAACTTTGCTGGTGTTAACGTCTTTAGAATGTCTTGCTATTTTCCTCCTGTATTAAACTCTAGTGTTCTCTGCTGAAACTAGGATATCTAGTAGCTGTAACATAGTCGAGACACAGGTTTGCTGCATCTGGGTCTGTCTGAAGTGGCTGTTTATTCTGAGCACATTTTCCAGGCCATCTCTGCATTCTAGAGAGAGAAGTGTGGTGATTGCAACCTGTCTGGTGAAGGGTGGTTGCTCTAGGGCTTGAATAAGCATCATCATTAGTCATTTTGGAACTTTTTAAAGTTTTTTTCAAGTTTTTAGCTTCTGGTATTTAAGTCTTGTGTTTGAGCAGGTTTCTGCTTGTTTGTACCAAGCTGAACTGAGGTGGGCTACCAGCTACAACTCTGAGCTGAGATACCAGACGACTAGAGGCTTCTGAGCTACCCAAAAAAAAACATAAGTTGCCTGCTTTTTTTGCTTATTTATACTGTTTACTGCACTTTTTATTGCCTGCCTTTTACTTTAATACTGTGTACTGAGACAAATAATTGTGAGTCAACCAACATGGTCCAGGCAGGTAAACTTCTCTTGAACATCAAGAATGTATAAAAAACAGTTTTACTGAAGAAGGTTAGCGCTTTTGCGGGGTTACCGCTTCATCAGACCAAATACAAAAGTATGTTAAACATAAGCTCACAATTATTTTTCTCAGTTTGGTTGTTTTGCTTATGAGTCTCCTTTGGCAGTGTGGTTTGCTTATATTTGCCTTTTTAATACTGTGTACTAAACTGCACTGTTGTAGTGCAATTGTCTGCCTTACTGTGTCTATTAAATCTTATTTTATTGCTGTTTTCACTGTTCACAAAGCTTGTTTTGTTATTTTCACTGTCTGTTAAGTGTTTTCTGGTACTTTTCACTGTTGCAAAGCAATCTTTTCTGCTTATTATGGTTTTCCCACCAAGCAGTGTTAAAATAACTGATTTTTTACTGTTTAAAACATTCTTTAGAGTCTCCTTGCTGTTTTTCTGCTGTTTAAAACATTTTTTAGTGTCTCACTAGTATTTTTCTATTGTATTAAACATCCTCTAGTGTTTCCTGCTGAAACTAGGGGAGCTAGTTGCTGTAGCATAGTCCACATACAGGTTCGCTGCACCCAGGGCCAGTGTTAGAATTTTGGGGGCCCCCAGCAGATGTCAAGCTGGAGGCTCCCCAGGTACTTCCAGTCTATGTATCTCCCTGTCACTGCCACCCTTCCTAAACAGCCTTTTAGTTTATGCTACACACTTTTAGGAGTAGTACACACATGCTGACCTTTAGCTACAATATTCTTACATTACAAGACTTGTGTACTACACTGCATTGGCCCATGTCACAAAAAAGGGACATTTACAGTTACTGTCATTTAGATGCAGCAATGACATATTGCAGTAACTCTATGTACAGGTCTGGACTTAGGTGAAATGGTGCCCTGGGCCTACTGTTTCAGACCTCTCCCATATACACAATAGCCTCCAGTCTTCCCTGTCCCCACTCCCCATCTTTGGCTATCCATAACATACATGTTACATTTTTTCTTCCTTTTCTCATATTTTGCCTTACTTTTCGGCTTTTTCAAGAAGCTATAACTTTCTATATGCTCTGAAGTGCATTTTAAAGTTTTTTTCTTTTTACACACCTTTTCATCCAATAATGGCTTGAACAGAAATTGTTTAATTAATTATGATTAAGTAAAGAAATTGTGTTGCTGTTCAGCTTTAGTTTTCATTGCATCCTTTCAACATACATTTCCTGACCAAAAACACTACCGTAATAACCATAACCATTTAGTAAATAAGAAAAGAATTTCAGTTTTATTTTTTTCTTTCAATGAAGATATAAGTTGTACCCAAGGCTTAATGTTCAAAGATGACAAAACATAGCTCACAATAAACTAACAGCCCTTTGTTTTCTGTATACACAGGTCCTAAATGGGAACTGCCTGCCTCCCAGACCCTTCCAAAAGACTGCTTATGCATTCGTCTGGTGTTAGACTGGGATGAAGGCAGAGGTTCAAATTGCCACAGTCATGTATTTCAAGAGACTGCTGATATACATATACATAGTACGCCTCCTCACTCCGCAACCCAAACTGTCAAAGGCAGCCAGCTGTATTTGTGTCCTAAGTGTGATTGTGAGGAAAGTGAAAAATAATGATTACAGTAACATAATCTACTTTGTTTTTTTCTACACAAGCTGTAGTAATCTTACACAAACTGTAGTAATCTTCTTTATACACCGCTGAGGTATGTGAGAAAAGTAAAAGAAACAATGACCACACTGTCCTCAGCCCAAACACAAGCTTTAATGACCTCATGTGCACACCTCTATGATTTGACTGTGAGGACTAATACCACAGTCCCCCCCCCATATAACCTACAGCAGATTTCTGTACACACATCCAAATGGGGCTGTTTTTAGAATGGGTGCAGTTGAGAGCAGAGGCCATTATCAGCTTTATCCTAACAGGGCCATATCACAGCCCTGTTCAGGTTAAAGAGCAGAATCAAAATATTGATATATTTTTTCTTCTCATTTTTCCTCAAACAACAGTGTTTGTGGGGCCCCCACACAGTCAAGGATGATTAAGAGAGCTCTCTGTATCCATTTACACAGTCTGGGGAGTAGGGATACACCAGAGTCTTAGAAGATCTAAGTGTATGAATGTTCTTGGATACATTTTATGACTTACTTTTGAAATGCAATTTCTTGTTAGCTACAGTTTTTATTGACACTCAGAATAATAATTTATGTGTCCTGCATTACTGTGTTTGTGCACAGATAAAATTCTAACATTTTTACAAACACACACACACACACACACACACACACACACACACACACACACACACACACACACACACGCACACACAAACCATAGCAATACTAATTTTGTACTTATTTCAGCAATACATTGTGCAATACTGGTACCAGTACACCAGATCAGTGACTGCTGTTTAGCAGTCATCAAACAGCAGCAGGGATGGCTCACTTTTATTTACCTAATTGAAGAGTAATGAAAACCTGCCACTGTCCCTGATTTCACAGACCTTTCCTGATTTTGCACATAATTTTGTTCTGTCCTTTCTAACAAGTTTGATTTGCTTGCAAATCATTCAGGATTACAGACAGTCAATAAATCCAGACAGAGTTTTACACAATGTCCAAAAAAAATCATGTTGATACAAAAGGTGTTATTCTATTATTTTTCATTGAATCAGAGTAATGTTTAAAATGTGTTCCTGATTTTGAGCCTTTATTCTGCTATTATTGGTATTGTGCTGAATTCATCAGCAAAGAAGTTGAGAGTTACAGTGTCTGGTATTCTGCAAGTATTTATAAAACTCCGTAAAAGAGAAAACCATCCCTGAAGATCAGAAGTATTAGCTCTTCTTAAAATCCAAGGTATGCATAGACCCTGGTCACTCTGAGCTGCTGAACTCTCTAGTTCTTACCTTGCTTATGTTCATTATCAGCTTTATCCTAAAAGGGTCATATCACAGCCCTGTTCAGGTTAAACAAAATAATCAGGAAATTAACCTGACTGTGCTCTCTGAGTATATGTGCCAGGCAGGTATGTCCCTACCCTTGAAGACCATAATACTCTCTCCTTATTTTCCCCAACCAGCAGCAACTTTTGTAGGGCCCCCACACAGTAAAGGATGATTAGGGGGCCCCCTTGCAGCCACAGGTATTGTAGGTACTTAAAGTTGGCTGTTTTTAGCTTTAGTGTAGAGAATGTCCACCAGCAGGGTTTAACTAAGCCATGGGCACTATGTTAATGGTAAAAAATGTTTAATGGAATTGTGAAGGCTCTTGCTTGATAAATCACTGTTACTATAAGCAAAGATATGTTTGAATTTTAAAGGAGATATAAATAAGCATTATTACTCACCTGGTTTATTAAGTATATAAGATTGATGTACTAGCTTTTGTTAGCATAACAGGCATGTTACAAAATATCAAGGTAAGATAACTTGCTGTGGTTGGGGGCCCCTCAGGAACAGGGGGCCCCCAGCAACCACAGGGTTCGCTGGTGCCTAAAGCCGGCTATGCACCTGGGTCTGTTTGTAGTGGCTATTTGTTCTGAGCACATTTTCCAGGCCATCTTTGATTGTAAAGGGCCATTCTGCACTATAGTGAAAGAAGCGTGGTGATTAGAACCTGTCTGGTGAAGGGTGGTTGGTCTAGGGCTTGCAGTAAGCATCCTCAATGGTCCTTTTGAACCTTTTTAATTTTTTTTCAAGTTTGTAGCTTCTGGCATTTAAGCCCTGCCCTTGAGCAGGTTTCTGCTTGTTTGTGCATCGCACAGCATCATGCACTGCCTTGCAATTGTGCACCATAGCCAGACAGATAAATTTAATAATCTTTCCCTTAAAAACAGCTGTAGCACATTAGTGTAGCCCTCATCCTTAGTACTTTTCCTGTCAATGAAATACTGCTAGTGAGCTGTAACCTATTAAACCACCAGCAACCCCCCCCCCTCCCCGACAAAAATATCCATCCACTGAGCTTGTCCTTGATTGGCCCTGAAAAGCCCTTCCCCTCGCTTTGTGATAACAGTTCTTCAATCTTGCATTATGGACAGTTGAATTACCCTTGTTTCTCCTGCCAACCTTGTTAACTTGGGTCTCTTGAGGCAGTGCAGCAATTGCCTCATGTAGACTGAAAACACTCTACTAGTAACTCACTCTAGTATAGAGTGTGAGAGATGTATCTACATCAAGAATCTTGAATCCATGCTCTCTCTCACTCAAAACAGTAATACTGAAGAGCTTGTCAACCCACCTACCATTACTCATGCACATAGTACCACTACTCATACACATAGCATGCATCCAACACAAAAATCAACATATGCACAGGTTCTCTCAAAAAGCTTACTGAAACACCAGAGACCTCCAAAGTGCAAGACTGCTACAACTAACACAGTTCCCACAGAACCCATGACACATAGTAACACCAGTGTCTCACCTACCAAGCCCGAAAGGCGTAACACTCACACCAGTGTCTCACCTTCCAAGCCCGCAAGGCATAACATTCAAAAAACAAATTTTCTTGTCACTGGAGACTCCACACATACAGATATCTCACTCATCAGACTGGACAAGGAGAAAGGCACGGTCAGCTGCATGTCTGGTGCCAGGATTTGTCAGATCCCACAGGCACTCAGGTCTCTCAGCAACAAGTATCATTATGACTCTGTCATAGTTCATGTTCGAGTGAATGACCTGAGATGCATCTCACTGGACTATATGAACAGAGACATGACTGAGCTCTCTGAGTACATGTGCCAGGCAGGTATGTCCCTACCCTTGAAGACCATACCTCTCTCACCTAGAATGATGCCATGGTATAAATAAAAAATGATCGAGTTCAATAATTGGCTTAGTTTTTGGTGTCATTCAAAGGGGATCCAGTTTTTGTCAGCCTGGGAAGTCATAGTCAACAAACTTTGCTGCTTTGCCAGAGACGGTTTGCATCTGGCACCACCTGGGACCACAAAGGCTCTTGCCTCCCCCATAGTGCCTTTTTCAGTCAAGGTCTTGAAAACAAACTTCCCGATGTGAAATTTGCCAATCATAGCAAAATAAGGGTCATGTTGCTAAATGCTAGGAGCTTAAACCAAAAACTGCACACCCTGGAAGCACTTCTATCACTGGAAGATGTAGATGTGTGTGCAGTCACAGAAACCTGATTCAAGACCTCAAAGACCATCCCGGCCTTGCAAGGCTACAATGCCTACCACATCTTTAGACCACAAAACAAATGTGTGAGAACCAAAGGAAGCAGTGTTTCTAGCTATATTAGAGATAAATTCACCTTCTGTCTAGTTAGACCGGATAACTACATAGAGTTTCTCCAAGTTCAGGTTACTGTGTGTAACACCCCCATTCAATTTATAGCCAGTTATAGATCCCCCTCCATGGGTCATGACACACATGAAGCCTACTTGACCAAACTGGAGTCAATCCAAATATTCCCAAACACTCTAGTTATGGAGAATTTCAGTTATCCCACCATCAACTGGGAAACCTACGCTAGCCTAACTCACTAGCACAAAAGTTCATTGACTTTGTTAACTCAAATGCCCTGGAATAAATTGTTCATACCCCAACAAGAGGAACAAACATGGTAGATCTGGTCCTCACTAACATTACAAACAGATGCACTGCCGCAATTGTTGAACCTTCATTAGTTAAATCTGACCACAAATCAGTCACCTTTGAGCTGGAACTATCACCAGAACTCACAAAGGGCAAAATCAGACTAAAAAACTTCACAAAAGCAAACTATACCCTCCTAGGTAAAGGTATAAATGCATTCGAAGCCTCAACCCCAGCTGGAATTGTTAACTACACTGAAGCTTACACTATAGCCCTGACAATCACTTGCATAAGTGTATAGACTTGGCTGTACCAAAAAGAATCAAAGCCAGTCCCTAAGTAAAAACAAACCACCATGATGGACATCCAGCATCAACAAACTTTACAATAAATGCAAAAAGTTGCTGGCCAAGAAAAGAAAGGCAAGGCCCCAACAATGCAAAAGCACCTTCCTCAGCCTCAACAGGCAAATAAGAGAACTTGTCAAATCCTCTAAGGGCTTTTTTTGAGAAAAACTTAGCAAGCACAGCCAAGGATAACCATAAGGCCTTTTACAGCTACATACATAGCCTAAAAGGTGTGACCCAAGCATGTGCAGAACTAGTGACTAATGGTATCACACACGCTGACCCCACAGAGATAGCAAACCTGCTAGTGGATAGGTTTGGCAAAAATTTCACTCTTTATCCCCTGCAAACTTATCACAAACCTTCCCCCAAACATACCCCACACACTACATATCTGAAGAGCATGTCATTAAACCCTTGTCCAGGGGAAAAAAACATAGCTTCTATGGGACCAGACGGCATCCCAGACTGTCTTCTAAACAGGTTAAACATGAACTAGCATCACCACTGAGTACCTTTTTCAATCATAGCCTAACCACAGGCTTTATTCCTGCAGAATGGAGAACAGCAACAGTTACTCCACTTCAGAAAGGTGGCCTAACAACTAACCTGGAGAATTACAGACCCATAAGCCTGACCAGCCTCATCTGTAAGGCCATGGAATGTATATTATGGACCTCATAAATAAAGACATAGGCAACCTCCAAGCCCTGGATCCAACCCAATTCAGCTTTCTCAAGGGCAGATCTTGACTGTTAAGTCTGGTGGATTTTTTCGAAAATGTGACCAGGGTCATTGATGAGGACAAATCTGTATACACAGCATACCTCGATTTGGTAAAGGCTTTCAACACAATCACACACTCAGGCATTACCGATAAACTTATCAAACTGAATGTAAACCCCTTTGTTGTAAGATGGGTTGCCAAATGGCTCACAAACAGGACACCCCTTATCAAAGTGGGTGACTCCACATCAACCAGCAGTCCTGTCACCAGTGGGGTGCTACAGGGGTCAGTGCTGGGCCACCTACAGTTTGATATATACTTCTCTGAAGTTCAGGTCAAAACTAAGGGGTAGTGGCTGTCCAAGTTTGCGGATGACTGCAAACTGGGTGCAATTGAATCCCCAAATGATGTCAGTATACTCCAGGAGGGTCTTACACAAACCAACCACTGGTGTCTTAGTCACAGTTCCGAACTGAATACAAAGAAATGCATCATCATTCCCTTCAGCAAAAACTGTCCCTTCACACTATCAAATCAAGACAATACCCTAAGTATCCACGAAGTGGTAAGGGATCTGGGATCATAAGTTGACTCTGACTTTAACTTCAACCACCATGTGTCTACTGTAGTAAGGAAGGCTTTCTGTGTAGCACACTTGATTAGTAAAGGCATCACGTTGAAGGCAAAGGAGGTTATAACCCCTCTATACTCAGCACTAATCTGGCCCATAATTGAGTATAATGCCCCAGTCGGCATGTATCGTATAAAGCACTTGCAGCAATTGGAGAGACCTCAGAGATTTCTAATAAAGAAGATCAAGGGACTTCAGCACATGCCTTATACAGACCAACTAAAGTCCATGTCACTATACTCTGTATCATACAGACTTCTTAGGGGAGACTTATGCCTGGCTTACAGAGCAATCTCAGACCCAAACCTAATGAACTTGCTGCATATCTGTAAATCAAACGGGACTAGAGCTACACATTCCAGGGACCTAAATATGGCCGGTGACTTAAATAGGACAAGCTGGAGGGACAGATTTGTTTCCCAGCAACTGCCACATCTTTGGAATAGGCTACCAATTCATGTGAAACAGAGCACCTCTATGACATTGTTCAAGAGGATCTTGGATAAGTGGATGGAGCACCATAAATTCTTATCAGAGATAGCACCCATAACCCTCCTGGACATGGGCAGTCATTAAAAAATGCAGTCCTGGGTATTGACTAGCATATCTATGATATTACATTAGGATGAAACTGCTAGGCTTGAAATGACCTCCGGGTTAACAGCCTAGTAAACTCCTATGATCCTATGACCCTAGAAGAAGAAGGGAGGAAGGTAATGGGACAGTGTACAGAACTTGTTCAGAAAAGACTAGAATGTTTCAGATGAGGGTGATTTTAACTCATCAGTTAGATTCTATTTATCCTTTGTTTATTCCTGCAAGACCTTTTGGAGGAACAGAGAACAGCTTTAAGACATATTTATTTCATGTTTTTTATTTATTTATTGACATTTGATTACCAGAAAAGTCCGACTGGGTAAACACCATTTTCAGTAGAGGCCTGGGGAGAAAAGCTCCAAATTATTACAAAACATTTTAAGAACAATAATTTTACAATTTCCAAAAATAAAACAAAAAATCTGCATTTTAAATGATTATAACAAATTAGCCATAATAAAAAAAAAACAAACATTGGAATAAGGAAGGTTGGAGTATTTTTAAAAAGGCAAAATAGTTCATTTTAGCTGCTAAATTCAAGTTATGATCTTGGCTCGTGACTGCAAAGGTTTTTGTAAGAGCACTAAAACTGGTTTGTTAGCGTGTTGTTAAGCAGATGGTCTCTCATCTCCCCAGAGTCATTAGGTTTTAATGGGGGGGGGGGGGGGGAGTAGAGACAAAACAGATAGCATAATGCAAGTTATAAAAAAATAAGGTTTTATAGCTTTCCACCTAAGTTCCTGAGGGAAATGTTTTACAGCTTTACCTTGCCAATTTTTGGGCAGTTATAAAACTTTTCCTAGCAATTACTATTAACTCATATAGTCTTGTAAGTTTAGTTTATAAATGTGCAAACACACTAATATACAAATGTTTTACCTTGGATATTCACATAAGTTTGGTGGCAAGAATTCAGCAATACAGAAAAGAAAGCTTAGTCGGGTAGAAGCAAATGGTACTCTATTTTTACTTAGAAATCTGGTAGGTAAATATTATTTATATATATATCTACATATCTTTATCTAATCTGTATCTAAATATCTATATCTACATCCTATCTATCTGTCTATCTATCTATCTATCTATCTATCTATCTATCTATCTATCTATATGATAAAAAAATCTGATAAACAGAAGGTCCCCTGTCTCTTGAGGTAGAAATTTGCAACATGTATCTCAAGTTCTTGGTTCAAGAATTCTGGAAAAGTCAAACTTAAGGGAGAGACAAAAGCCAGAATCAGGAGAATTTAGAACTATTAAGGTAATGTTCTCCATAGTTAGTAGGATGACAGTTACTGCATCAGTGTGCGTTGTCTAAGCAATAAGAAGTAAGGAACTGTAATATCTGTCACTACTGACGGACTGTGGTCATTAGTGAAATATAATAAAGTCACACTTGTAGGTTGAACAGGGCAAAAAAAAGGGGGGGGGGTTGATGTTGCATTCATTTGCTATTTCACTCTGTGTTGTCATGCAAGTTGAGACATACTGGGCATACCGTTTAGCTTATTGTATGGTACATGTTACTTCATGAGGATATTAAGATAAATTGTCAACTTGTTTGAAGTAATGGTGCATTTTCTGCAGATGTTTATTTGGAGCTGTTCATTGAGCATGGTCAGGTTTATATACATTCTGATGACCTACCCACCTTTTTTTATTAGCAACTGGGTAAATAACTAAAGCTGGCACCATGCAATGGTATTTTAAGAAATTAAATGACATTTCAGTGTATGGTAGCAGCTGTTCAGTAGGTAGGCATAGCTGTACTTTGAAGTGGTCGGATTTTGTAAATCAGTAAATGGAGGCCAAACTCTCATTTGGAATGGTATCAGAAGTGATAATAATAATAATACTAATAACAATAATAATTATTACTGTTTTTTAGCAAACTGTAGCAAACCAAGGATGCATTTTATGCTTTTTAAGGTAGAAGCTTACAGTAGTGCAATAGACCATAGAGACTTTCAGAAGGGAATGCAAGCTTAAAATTATTTTCTGATTATAGTTTGAATAGTTAACTAAAGTAGATAGAGCTTATTTCCCGAATCATATGTCCCTTATTTTCTTGGTTGGATCACAGATTATGAGACTGTTTCAATAACAGTTTTATTGCCTCTGAAGGTATTGTCATGGTTGGTGACAGCCATAATATTTCAGCACACCTGAACAAGGGTAGATAAAGAAGGCAAATACGTATTAAGGAAGGCTTGATAAGGCAGTAAGCAGCTCTTGCAGTATAGTTTAGTGGAGTAACTGCTACAGATATATAGATGAGCCCCAGCATTGGTTAGTGGGGGAAGTTTGTTGGTCGAAACATGATGAAATGCCTAGCTGAAGTGTATCTCATAATGCGTTATTCATAGGTTTTATTAGGTTGCACTCAGAAAGGTGATCCAGGAGCACTACATTATGTTACTCAGCTTCAGCAGGTGGGCATTAAGGTCAGATTATGGGGTAAACTGGATGACAAGATAAAGGATTGGCTGGGTTTATGCTTAGTCATAAGCAGCAATTTAATGAGACCTGTTTGTCAAGCACAGACATATTTACTTCTGGGGCTGGATCTACACCCGGAAAGGAAATGGCTTTGCTGGGTCTATACATGCTAGGAAAGTCATACCTCTCAACTGTCCAGATTTTCACAGAATGTCCAGATTTTTACCTTATATTTTTGGTCCCCATAAAATGTGTGGTTTTCTGGCAAATCATTCAGTACTGAATTCATCAAATAATGACAGACATTTGAGTTTCAGACTTCCATTCTGGCAGAAAATGCATGCTAGCATACAACCTTTTATATTAGCAACTTTCTAAGTTTATAAGACCGATATTTAAAATGTGTCCCTATTTTTGAAGCTTTGTCCGCCCATTATTTTTGTCTTGTCCAGATTTCTTGTGTTAAGAGGTTGGGAGGTATGCTAGGAAAATAAATAAATAAATGTGAAGGTCCAGAATGAAAAAGATGTCACAGGTTTGAGAATATCCTGGTACCAAGTGGGAGAAGACACCACATATATGGGTATGGTGCATCTGGCACTTACTCAGTGGTCATCTGATTAGTAGCAATGCATTGAAAGGGCAGCAACAAATGTAACTTAGGGTTTGCAGAAGTACACTGAAAGATTAAATGGAATACTGTTATCCCAATGCTCCAGAGTTACTCCTTACACAGTTTCACAATGAAGCCCCTTCACTGAGGTTAAGCCTGAGTGGTTGAGGAAAAGGCAGTTCAAGGAGCAAAATGGAGTGGTGACAAGGGGAGTGTTGCTTCACTGTCTGGTACAGTTGGTGGTTCACTCTTCCACGGCAGC
>NC_056733.1:238330322-238407822 GCF_019279795.1 Protopterus annectens | reverse complement strand
GTGCTTGGAGGGAAAGATGGCATGTAGGACAAGCCACCTTCCTGTGGCAGAAGGGCAGACTTGGAAGATTAAATTGCAAAGGAGTGTTCTTGGCCTAGGGAGGAGTGCAAGCTCAGAGAGCTTGGACCTTCTCTGGGTGAGACATCCCATGGTGTAGCAGGCAGGCTGGGGGCCACAGCCTGTAGTCCTGCAAGTGGTGGATCCCCTTCAGCCACTGGTATCTGGTTGAATGGTGAAGAGAACAGTCAGTGTTTGGTTGTAGATCCGTTCAGCCATTGGTGTTGGTTGAATGGTGAAGAGAACAGTCAGTGTTTGGTTGTAGATCCGTTCAGCCATTGGTGTTGGTTGAATGGTGAAGAGAACAGAGAACAGTCAGTGTTTGGTTGTAGATCCGTTCAGCCATTGGTGTTTGTTGAATGGTGAAGAGAACAGTCAGTGTTTGGTTGTAGATCCGTTCAGCCATTGGTGTTGGTTGAATGGTGAAGAGAACAGTCAGTGTTTGGTTGTAGATCCGTTCAGCCATTGGTGTTGGTTGAATGGTGAAGAGAACAGTCAGTGTTTGGTTGTAGATCCGTTCAGCCATTGGTGTTGGTTGAATGGTGAAGAGAACAGTCAGTGTTTGGTTGTAGATCTGTTCAGCCATTGGTGTTGGTTGAATGGTGAAGAGAACAGTCAGTGTTTGGTTGTAGATCTGTTCAGCCATTGGTGTTGGTTGAATGGTGAAGAGAACAGTCAGTGTTTGGTTGTAGATCCATTCAGCCATTGGTGTTGGTTGAATGGTGAAGAGAACAGTCAGTGTTTGGTTGTAGATCCGTTCAGCTATTGGTGTTGGTTGAGCATTTACAGGGACTGCGCGTGCTATGATATGGCCTGGTTGATTTGACTTACTTCCAAGTTCTGTCCTTTGCACACATCTGAATATTCTTGGTGGGCACTGACTTCTGATCTGACACTAATTTGATACATAATTCAATCTGATTGGTATAATAACTGTATGGTTGCGGCCATTTCTTCCTAGTAAATGTGTGTTGTGATTTGTTAAATGGTGTGCATGATGCTTATTTTCATCCAAAGGCAAAACATTTGTCTGATGATTACTTGGCAGCAAAAAGAGAGAGAATTGTTTGTGTTCTTGTGAACTGTTATCTGTTCATACTGCTATAGGAAAGAGAGACAAATGTGCTTAATTAGACACAGTGAGAGAACTGTGACTGGTGGTGAAACCTCACCAAAAAAGCAACCGTTCACCATATTGTATTATTGAGACCACTCAGGCTGGAAAGGAGGAAATCATTTGTAACATTTCAATTTTATTTTGTGATATATCTTATTTTATTGTTTAGTCAGTTACAACAATGTGCCCTACAAATGTTGAGGATTTACCTGTCGCTATTTACACTAGAATTGTTTATTTGCTGCAATAAATGTTAAGTTATAAGCTCGAGTGAATGTTAACTGCATCCAATTTCCTACAACTTGTGGATGTAGTGGGCAGCTGAAGCTGCATCTTTCAGATAAATGATTCCAGCTGTCACGCCTTGTATTAATTCCAATAAAACACTTGTTCTATAAGCCTTGACTACGGCTTAACATCTATAATGGAATATTACTTTTGTGACTTAAGGAATCATGAGGGTAACAAAATGAGTGTCCCAGTCAAGAGTGGTACTCCCATGAAAACCCCCTAATTCTATTTATGACTTGGAAGCTTTTTGGTCACTTTTGAAAGAATTGCTAGTTAACTGCTAGTAGTTCCAATTGCAGAAAAGATCAAAGGGAAGAGATTACGGTGGTTTGGACACAGGTGCAGAAAAGCAGAAGACAATCTGGTGAAGAAGATTTGGGACAGATAGGAAGAAGGTAAGAGGAAATAAGGATGTCCAGCAAAGAGGTGGATGGAGTGTGCGAAAGAAGATCTGTGACACTCAGGCATGAGTGTCGAAGAAGGCAGGAGTGGCATTGAATTGAGAGAGATAGCAACAGTTAACACGATTCCACGACCCCATGTAGAAAATGGGAAAAAGGGGCTACGATGACAACGATGATGATGATGATGCAGGATAGTTGAGACAACTAATCAAGGGCTTATGTGCTGGCTGTTGTTCTTACAGGGGAAGTTCTTAGGGCATAAGTGAATATTCCAGCTAGTGAGAGTTCAGATTTTGATAAGATTAAAAGGAGTATGTTGGCCAGGGTGGGGTAAATGCTGAGACACAAGTCCATAAGTTCCATGACTGGGCCTTTTCAAAAACTAATATAGCAACTATGTGAGCCAAAACATATAGCAAATATATAGCAAAATACTGGTTAGAACTTGAAGAACCTAGCAATGAAGAGACAGAAATGCTTTCCATTACTAACTAGATTTTACAGCCTGAAGAGGAATGACTCATCCACTCCTGAGCTAAAATCATTGTTCAGACTTAAAGATAAAGCCTGGCATAATCAGAAATATATCGCCAACTCTGAAACTAGAAAGCACTTTACTCAGTTAAGAAACTTTCCAAGCAATCCATTAGATGCCATAAACCCTTATGAAAATGCAACAGAACTTACTAATAAACACCCCTACACAGTTCTAGAAAAAAAAAGTCAACAGGATAACAGGAAGAAATAATCCTTTATCCGATCACAATACTTTAAGTACTCTCTGTCTATCTGATTTTCTCTCAGAATTTAGCAACCTTTCCACACTATTCACTACCATTACTCACTCCACCTATACTCCTGAGCCCCCCTACATTCCTCTACTTTATTTCAAATGAATTAAAAGCAAAGAAGTACAGCCTCTCTTTAGGCAACTAAAAATTCACAGTCCCCAAGGACAGATGGTCTCCACCGTTGGTTCATCTATCATTTCAGAGAATACATTATTGCAGCATTCCAACACTAATATAACCTCTGCCTAACACAAAACACCATGCCAGCTATATGAAAAGTAGCAATAGTCAAGCCCTTTCCCAAATAAACCAATCTCTCCAAACTCTGTCATTACTTTACAATATCCATCCTTCTGGCACTAGCTAAAATCTTAGCAATACTAATCTACGCTCAAATTACATCCTGCATTACCAAGCTTATCCAAATTGCATGGACTCTGGTCAGTTTGCAGCACAATAACTGCCATTCGGGCACTCTCAGACTAAATTCTCTTAGCACTGGACAAAGATGAACTTACTGGTGCTATATTTGTTGACCTAACCAAAGCATTTGATCTAGCAGGTCACAACTTACTGTTAAATCACTCATTTGACATAGTGTCATGATGTGTTTTGACATGTCAAATAGCTGGTGCAGAGGACTAAAGAGCTGTTAACAAGTTGTTTCCTGTAAACTAGGGGCCCAGGGTTTGATTCCCTCAGCCTCCATTGCCTAGCTTTGAGACACTAATCAAGTCACCTAACCAGAACAGCACTCCCAGGCTGAGTCTGAGAAAGGTCCATGAACTTCAGTGCTCTCCTCTGGTCAACAAATATAAATAAAATAAAAATAAACAAACAGACATTAGTGTAGATACACTACCCTGGTTCCACAGTTATCTAAGTGCCACTTCATCATCCTTCTTACTTTTAGCCATAATCAAAGAAGGAGTACCATAAGGCTCCATCCTTGCTCCCCTGCTCATCTCCATCTATGTAAACAAACTACCCTTGGACCTAGTCCACCTTCTCCTACTTCTTTATGCTGATGACATGGTTCTATCCTGATCTTATTAATCCTTAACAATCCTTCTGAATGAACTACAGGCTGACTTTCAGATTCTTAACACTCGGATCAGCTAAAAAACAAAAAAAAACCCAACTTCTCAACTTTTCCAAAACAAAGATAATGCTCTTTGGAGCCAGACTCAAGTTAACCATCCACCTTCACCATTACTAATTTTGATCACTATAAGATTGCATTAGAAAATGTAAATGCATAGAATTTCGATTAGACCCATCAACTAACTTCGACCTACACATATAAAACAGTAAAAAAAAAAAAGAAAGAAAAAGATTAACCCAATGCTATTCTGGGCCAACAAAACCTCTCCCTTTCTTTCCAAATACTCCAGAATAGCAATTAGTGCTCCACCCTGGTTAATAAATTCAAATAAATAAACAAACAATGTTGGAAATCTTGCTATAGTGTGATTTAAGACATCATTGTAACTACTATCACAGTGGGTTTGTCAAGCCAACCCCCATAACTCTGATGAATTTGTAACCAGAGTAGAAAGGGTATTTTGTTACAAAAGTAGAATTAAGGAAACTGCTAGCAAACTGTTTAAGTATGGCTCCAATATGAAGGGTTCTTTGCCCCTTTTCTTTGTTTTACATATGAGTAACAAGGGCATTTAGCCAAATACTGTGACACCCATCCAGGCAACTTAGGATACAAAAGGATTACAAGAGGTCCTGCAGTGTGCTTCTGTCACTACAAAACTCTTAGAATTGGTCTTTTGTTATTGCATTACAGTCAAGCTAGCAAAGTGTATGCTCAAGGTCAAATGCAAAGTTTTTAGCCACGTCTGAAGCTAAAATAGCCACCGAAGCCAAAGATAATCACAAGATCTTTTTTGATTATGTTCATAGTGTCAAAAACACAACACAGTGATGTGCTGAACTGATTGTGAACAAACTTCTCAGCTTTTCCAAAACAAAGATAATGAAACCACTCCCCTAAAATATATACCGATCCTACTGATCAATAAATTCAGCCCAATATTTACCCCTCTCCCCTCTGGCTACCCCATAGATATATCTCAGTTCAACTTACCTCTAGCTATCACACAAGGCCAAGTCCTAAAAGCACTATCAAAAGCTAAATACTATATTGATAGGTCCTGACAATATCCCTGGATGCATCTTAAATAACATGAAGCACAATTTAGACAATCCCTAAAAACACTGTTCAACCTCAGCCTACATACAGGCTTTGTACCAAGCAAATAGAGTACAGCTACAGTCATTCCTCTGTATAAGGGAGGACCTTTCACATACCCAGACTATTATAGACAGATAAGTCTGACCAGCCTCATATGCAAAGCCATGGAAAAACTTATCAAGGAACTAATTAATAAGGATATGAGGAACTTCCAAACACTGGACCTGCTTCAGTTTGGATTTGTCAAGGACAGGTCATGCTTATTAACAAAGTGGATATTTTGAAAAGGTCATGAAAGGAATGGATGAAGGTAAAACAGTAGACACCACATACCTTGACCTGGCCAGCTGTGAATAAACCTGCTGAATTGGTGAATGGCTCACAGATAGGATGCAGAAGACCAAAATAGACAAGGCCACCCCAACAAAAAGACCAGTCACCAGTGGAATCCCCCCACAGAGTTTAGTGATGGGACATGTCCTGTTTGGCATCTACTTCTCTGAAGTGAAAGTTAATACAAAGGGCTCTTGCTGACTATGTCTGCAGTTGACTGCAAACTAAGAGCAGTCACTGAATCTCCAAATGACTTAACAACAAATAACTGGTGCCAGTATCATGGAATGAAACTAAATGCCAAAAAGTACATTATCATATACTTTGAGAAGCTGCCTACCCCAAGGATTACCATATTTACAATACACCCCTAAGAGTTGTCCCAGTTGTTTGAAAATGTATGTGGCCAGTGACCTAACTTTTGACCAACATGTGTCCGCTGTCATAAGAAAGTCCTTCTACATTGTGCAGCTTATAAACAGGGGGATGGCATATAGATCTAGCGATGTCAGTCTCCCTTTACTCAGCCGTCATTAGGCCAGTAACTTGACTATAATGCCCTCTTTAGCATTATCTGTCCAAACACATGCAACATTTGGAATGCCTACAGAGATACTTTACTAGAAGGATGGACCGTATAAAAGTCCTGTCATTATACCCAGCATCCTACAGACTGCTAAGAGGTGACCTATGTCTGGCATACAAAGCATCCTCTGACCCAGTACTGATGGATTTATTGCACATCAACAAGTCAAATAACATCAAAAATACTTAGTCCAGGGAGGTAACCCACTTCTGCAATGTCAACAGAAATGGGTGGAGGGACAGGTATATCTTGCTGAGGATAGCACTGCTCTGGAACAGACACCCGATCCATGTAAAACAAAGCTCGATCCAGTCCATATTCATGTGCAACTTGGATCTATGAATGGGTAATAGAAAATTTAGGTGAGGACCCCCCCGTACTACTAATGGACAGAGGCAGCGCCTAAATGCTTTATGCCATGCATGGGTCCCCTCAAATTATCTATTATATGATCACAGTTAATCTCACGAGGAGTAATATATAATTATCAACCATGAGATGGGCAAGGCCAATCTAACACTAAATGGGATAAGTTAATTTAACCACCAATAGGGAAATTAGCTATGCTTAATGTGACCCACAAGGACACCTAGCCTGGTACTTACCTATGAACCTGTAACCTGTGAACCAAAGAGCTGCAAGGACTTCTAGACTCTAACAGCATCAACACACTAGTACCTTTCTAAAAGGGAGGTCCAGACCCTAAGAATCATTTGCACTCATAGTGAGAGAAGGAAATACTTGTTCATCCAAGTAATACAGACTCAGTTTAGAGCAGCAGTATATCCATTTGCAGTAGTACCATACCTCAGTTATGATGGAATCATATGGATAGACTTCCGTCACGTTAAAGAATTATGGAGAGACTTGCAAGGGGAAAACTACCAGTAGGTTGGGAGGGTCTCACTTACTGCTAGACGGGAAACTACCAACACTACAGAAGGGGGGCTGCAGTGAGGCAAGACACAGCTGACAATAATAGTAGATCAAACTAGGTATCACTATGATATGAGTAAATGTCCACAAAAAAAGAGGAACCGTAATAGAGCAAGGGGAAAATCAGCTAGCAAAAATGCATTAACCCCCAGAAACCACATGTAGGACAAGACAGAGGAAAAGAGAGAGGAATAAATGAAGGGACCCTCAAAAGTAGAGAAGGAAGGACAAGGGTGGTTATTCTAGAAGACGACGTAATTAAATATAAACAGACTAAACCTGCATGTAGGGATAAGGATGGGCCAGGGGATCCTTTTTTGAGGAGGAATAGGATACAGAAGTCCCTGTACCTGTCTTAGTGAGAGAGGGACAAAGCCCATTCACCTTCACATACATCAGGGAGGAAGGACCTGATCTGCTGGAACCTCCAAATAGCCAAGGAAACTTTAAAATGATTCAGTCAGAAGAGGAAACCCTAAACTAGGCATATGATAATATTGTTAGGGTAGTGGGAAGACACTTCTCAGCAGGTCCCACACCTCCTATAGGTTCATAGGTGTGCACTAGGCTAATGACCACAAGGGCCTTTTTAAGCCAAGCCATGCATCCCAAATCTCTGACAAGTTCTGGTACCCTTGATAAGTGTAAGCAGGGCCTTATGAGATGAAACATTTATAAACCGGGACTTGGGAGAGGAACCATTTACAGGCTGTCTGTGTCCATTAGAGACATAGGTGCCAAACCAGGGATGAATTTCTTGTTACCCATCCAACTGTCCAAGTTACATTTGAATTTGGTTAAGGAGAAACTCTACTTTACATGATAGGGAGCCAGTTCCAGAGAAGAGGTAGTCTCTGGGATACATACCTGTCTCTCCAGCAGGATCTATTTATATCACAGGCAAGGCTTAAATCTTTAGAATGAGTAATTATGGCACTGTTTGTTTTGCAGATATACAGGAGGTCCATCGGGTAGGGTCTGACAATGTCTTGTATGCCAGGCATAGATATCCCCTCAACAACCTGCAGGAAACAGAATACAGGAATAAGGCCTAGAGGTGGTCTGCATAGGACATGTTACTTATACCATGTATTCCTTTAATGAGGATCCTCCATGGATATTCCAATTTTTGGATGTGCCTGGTTAGGAATATACTAAAGGTAGTATTGTACTCAATGATACATCTGATGAATGCTGAATACAGTGGAACAATGAACACCTAGGACTTAGATGCCATACCTTTGTTTATAAGTTTCACAGCATAGAATGATTTCCTCAGTACTGTAGACACGTGATGGTCAAAAGCTATATTACTGTCAATGTGTCCCCGCCAGTCCCTGACTATTGAGTCAGCTCTTAGGGGTGTGATGTCAATATGATAGCTATCAGGGGTGGATAACGTCCTGCAGGATATTATTATGCATTTCTTGACATGTAGTTTTAGTCCACGGCTCAGACACAAGTTATTTGTCTGTGTCAGCCCTTCCTGGAGAACATTCATGTTGGTGGAGGATTCTGTGACTGCTCCTTATTTGCAATCATCTGCAAATTTAGTCAGCCAGTGGCCCTTGACATTAGCCTTGACTTCAGAGAAGTAAATGCCAAAAAAGAGAGATCCCAGGACTGATCCCTGAGTAACTCCACTTCTGACTGGCCTATTTGTAAAGGTGGACTCCCCAGTTCTAACTTCCTGGGTCCTGTCTGTGAGCCAGCTGCAATCCACTGGTTGACATAACTGTTTATACCTAACCTCTTGAGTTTGTCAACAAAGCATGAGTTGAAAATTGTATCAAATGCCTTGGTCAGGTCAAGATTGGTGGTGTGAACCATTTTGCCCTCATTCATTGCTTTGGTGACCTTCTCAAAAACGTCCGCCAGGTTGAGTAGGCATGACCTGCCCTTGACGAAAACCAAAGTGGGTTGAGTCCAATATTGGTAGGCTTCCTATGTCATTATTAAACATTTCCATGATAATTCTTTCCTCAGCTTCACATATGAGACTAGTTAGACTTATGGGTCTTTTCCAGAGTCTGTAGATGACCACCTTTGTGCAGAGGGCTGATGATCATTCATGAGGCATGAAGTTTGTTTGGAGACGACAGTTAAATAACAATTCCAGAGGTCCTGATAGGTCATGTTTCATGCCATTTAGAAAGCATCCTGGGATATTGTCTGGGCCCATCAATTCGGTGTTTTTAGAGAGAGCATTGAGGACCTGTTCACTAGTGATAGTAGGGGGAGTTATATTTGATAGTATTTCATAAGGGGGAGGTTGAGTGGGAGAGAGGGGTCAAGTTAGAGCTGAATTTGTCTACCAGTAGGTTTGCTTTATCTTCTGGCTCAGTATAGGTGATTCCAATAGCCACAAGCTCTGCAAACAATTGTGCATTGCCTTTGATGTTGCAGACTTCCTTGTGGTTCTCCTTGGCCTTAGAGGCCAAATTTACCTCATATTTGTCCTCTGAGTTGTTTGTTTAGTTTGATGAGAATGTTTTTTATCCTGCTGGGTGCTGCACCTCCTAATTTTTGCCATGATTTTCTTCCTTCTGTTATACAGCCTATTAAGGTTATGATTCCACCAGGGTGGCTTGCTTTTTGAGTTGGTTCTTTACTTCTCTCTGGTGGGTACAACTGCCTCTGTGCACGTATTAACATGCTTGTATAGGGTATCTGTGAACAGTTCTGTATAGGTAACAGTGTTTTCTGGGTTTGTGGAGGCTTGAAATTTTGCCAGGTTATCACATAATAGTAGGAAGTTGGCCTTAGAGTAGTTTCTAAACATTCCAGGGTTACCTGGGGTTCCAGATTATATTTTTACTTCAAAGGAGACTGCTTTGTGGTCTGACCTTACCAGAGATGACATTACACTCTGGGTGTGCAGCATTCTCCCATATTAATGGGAACCAGATATGTTTGCTCCCCTGGTTGACGTATTGACAGTCTGGCCCAGGGAGTTTGTCTATGCCTGCATGTTTTGTGTAGTATATGATTTCTAGTTAATAGTGGGGTAATTAAAGTCGCCCATGAATATGGTATTTGGTTGGATGATGAGTGTTTCCAATAAGTTTAAATATATGTTATGGGTCTCCTGATTCACAGAGGGAGACCTATAGCTTGCAAAGAAGTGGTAAGAGATTTTGCCTATGGTGCTTTGAACATGGAGAAGCTCAAGTGCATTGCCCTGTTTGACCAGACTTGAGGTATATTTATTTTTGATGCAAATTGAGACACTTCTACCTTTTGTCCCTCTCTGTGTATTAGCTTGTCTAAATGTGTGGAAGGCATTATAGCCTTCCACTGCCGGTGTGCTCTCCATGGCTTTAAACCATGTCTCAGTGACCACACAGATGTCAGCATTCTCTAGGGTGAGAAGAGCTTGTAGGGAGTGGAGTTTCTTGTTCTAGCATTGAGCAGTAACATCTTTAGATTTTCTTGGTTTTGATTTGTTATGTTGAAAGTACTTTCAGTTTAGTATTGCCTGAAAAAGGCACTAAAAGATAAGTCAAAGTTTTACTAATATTCAAAAGGCTAGAGGGGAGAGGTGCAGACCATCCCTAGCAAATCAGCATGGTCTGTTGACCAACTCCTTCCATTCTGACAAATATTGAACCAACTTAAAATGACATCAGAAAATAAGCCAATTATTAAAATCAGTCATCTTCTGTTTGCATTGTGGCATCATCCTTGGAGAAGGTAAAATGCTGCTCAATGTTGGGCTCATTCCAAGAGCTACATGATGTGTCTCTTCATATAGTCTAGGGAGGTACGTTTCAGGTCATTTACACCCACAAGGGACTATGACTGAGTCACACTGGCAGTTGTGGTCCAGTGATCTGAGTGCATGCATAATGTCGCAGATCCTGGCCCCTGATAAGCAACTGACCATGACTTTCTCCTTACTCAGCATGGTGAGAGGGACATCAAGGTCTCACAATGGAGTCTCCAATGAGCAGAATGTTGGATTGTGTGGTGGCTTGCATTATGGGCTTAGACGTAGAGGCTCCATCAACTGTGGCTATATGTGTTAATGTGGGTGTTGTTTGAAAGAGTGCATTCGGGGCTGCTGATGATATATGTTATGTATATTTCATCTAGGAGGTCTTTGGGGTTTAGGAAGGTTGCATTTAAGTGCTTCAACATATGTTGGTCTATGTGCCTGCTTTGAACTGTGTGTGATGGGTGCGATGTGTGTACTACTGACAACCTGACTGATATTAAGAGTGATTTCATGTGAGAGCTTTGCTTCCAGTGACCTTGTGTAAATATATCTCTCACATACCTTATCAGTTTGTTTGAGAATTAGCTGGTTGTAACTGAACTTGAGGCAATTTCTACATTGCCTCAGGATGCCCATATTCCCATTCTGGTAACACAAATAGTGAGAAAGATCATATCCTTGGCAGGGAGCCCTTTTTATTGATTAGATGGTTGCAGTGAGCATATAAAGTGTCAGGCATGTCTGGATTGCAACTCTAGGGACAGTGCCTGCCAATGCAGATTAGTTGCCCTGTGTTCAATGACGTATTGGTCACATTTCCAGGGTGTTTTTACAGGAAAAATGTCAACTCAAGGTGTCTGTGTTTATACAGGGCACTACCAAACACTTGAAGGGAAACTAATAAGTAGATGATGATGAGTTATGGGTGAAGTATTTAGGGAGATAGTCTGAATTTTGGTTATTCAACATCTAATCAAGCATTACTTACTGAAAAGAAAGAATTAGCTTTGTCAAGAATGATGAAAAGAGGGGATTTGCCTAACTGGCTACTGCCTGGCTATAACTAATGCTGGTCTCACCACAACTTCTCACTGCTGGGATACAATACCCCCTTTCCCTCTCTCACCAGAAGCAAAACAGTAGCATCAATCCCAAGATGAGAAGCAGGCCACAGGCTTTTTGTTGATCAGCAGTCTTGTCATAGATGTTGCAGGGGTCTTTAGGCCTTGAATAGCAACCAGACCAATCAAGAAGGTCCAACACAGACACTCACTATGCAATCATAAACAGTCAGAAATCAATGCTCTCTTCTCCTTCTCTCATCAGGAGCAAAATATAAACACAAATTCCAAGCTGGCACCTGTGAAGAAGTTATCATGCTTTCTGATGATCATCAGTCTCAGGAAATAATGTCCCAGTGCTCCTTCTGTCACCAGGAGCAAAACAGAAACACTAATCCCAAGATGAGTACTGAGAGGCAGAATATGGGCTCTCCAATAGTTGATGGTCATGGACTAGATGTTGCAGATTTTAAAGGTAAGGTGAAAAAAGGGTTAATATCCTAAGATCTGCAGTATGTACTGAGCAGTTAAATATGGGGGGGGGGGGGTAACTCAAACTTTAGCAATCTAACGGGAGAGACACTAATTTTAAAAGAGCAAGATAGATTGGAAGGAGTGCCACTTTGTACTCTGGCTCTATGGAACACAGTAGGATGGACAATAAATTTAAATAGTTGAAGGGGAGTGATTTCACCAAATGATCATTTTTGTGCATACTCACAATAGTGAATGGAAGAGGACAGGGAATGAAATGTGTGGTCAAATTAATATAAAGGGTAGGCAACTAGAAAGGCAGTTGAGTTTAAAAACACAACAGCACCAGGGTCTCCCTAGGACGGTGGGGAAATATTTTGAAATGTTGAATGATTTATTCTATGAGCAGCAAAAGACAGGAAAGAAGTTACCCAACAGTTGTTGATCCACTGGGAATTTAAAATAATAGTAATGAAGATGGCTTACAGACATATTTTGGGTAGCCAACTGGGTATGGCTAAAACCAAAGCCTCAATATTAGCCCAGTTTTATTAGGTGGGAATAACAAAAGATGTAGTAAATTATGTGCTAACTGTTTGAAATGTCAAAAAGCCACCCTTAACCCTATATTTAAGAACCCATTAGCACTAATACCCATAATAGAGGTCATATTCAAAAGAAATGCAATGGACATTGTGGGTTCCTGGTCAAGTCCACTAATGGTTACCACTACATCTTGGTTATACTAGACCATGCTACTCACAGTCCTGAGGCCATTTCCCTATAGAAGGCCAACTCCAAGGCCATGGCTGAGGAGTTTGGTCTCTTCTTCTAAACAATGGGAATATCCAAGGAAATTTTAGCAGACCAAGGCACCCCATTCATGTCCAAACATTTGAAGCATCTTAGTCAGGTCTTTCAAATGAAACAACTTAAGGCCTCAGCATACTACCCACAAATGGATGGACTGGTAGAGAGGTTCAGCAGAACCTTAAAATCCATGTATGCTGAAGAAAGTAAAACAAACTGATGGAAAACTGGAATGAGCTATTACTCTACCTTATGTTTTCTATACGTCAGGTTCCTCAAGCCACCACAAGCTTTAGTCCTTTTTAATTGTTATATGGGTGATGGTGGGTGATGGTGCAGGGACACAGTAAAGAAAACTTGGGAGGAAGAGGAAACTCTTTTCAGGAAAGAATGACAACAGTACTACTATAGTAAGGGAGTATATAGAAAAGGCTCGGACTAGCCAATGATGACTGTATAAATGGGATGCTCACCACAGAGAATTTCTGGTAGGGGACTGAGTTCTGGCTGTGCTACTCACGAGTGAAAATTAATTTTTAGCTAAGTAGCAAAGCCTATAGAGGGTCTTAGAGAAGTTTAGTGAGGTGAACTACAGGGTAAAATAAGTAGCAAAAAGGCATTGCAGCCATGTCTTCCACATTAATGTATTAAAGTCTTAGAGACAGCCAGTGGTCCAAACAGTAGGAATGGGATCAAGTATCGCCACCCAGTAACAACAGAAGCAGTTAGCCTCAGGTCCCCAAGTAATTCTGGATGACACCCTCTCTAAAGCTCCAAAACAAGTGGTCCAAGATTTCCTCTTGAGGAATAATGACATTTTTTTAAGACATACTGGGATGTACCACTTTCAGAATGCATCAAACTGAGATGGTACCTGGAGAGAAGGTGAGTCTCAGGCTTGAAATAACCCCAAATACTCAAAACAGACAGACAAGTGGGGATGAAAAAAGAAGCTAAAAGTAGATATGATTGAAGAAATCAGTACTGAGTGGAATACCCTGTCATACTGGTACCAACACCAAATTATACTGTCTAGTCCTGTTATGATTTTTGAATACTGAACAGCATATTAAAATTCAACACCTATCCCATATCCCATGTGTTCAAAATAGTGGGCCAGGTTGGGGAAAGTATGTTATCTCACTATTCTGAACTTGAACAAGGGATACTCACAAATCCCTCTGCCCCAAGACTCCAAGGAGAAAACAGCTGTCTCCATGATACAGGGCTTTTTCCCTTAAACATTATGACCCCTTTGTCCTCAAACAGCGCCAGCTACATTTCACAGACTGGAATTGTTTGGTTTTCCTGCAATACATTTTAAGTTATAAGCTTGAACACGTGTTGACTGCATTCATTTTCTTACTATATGCATATATACATATATACAGAGAGAGAGAGAGAAAGAGAGAGAGCAGTATAGATACGTACATTCATATATATATATATATATATATATATATATATATATATATATACACAAAGTGTGCAACAGATGTACATAAAAAAGTATAATACACATATGCTTTTACCACATACTTTGTTTGGCATGTACTGGTAGGCTATATAAAAAAAAATTGTTCTGAGATATCCTTTGGAGAGGAAATTACCCTACAGAAGGAAAAGTAATTGAGAGGGTGGTGTTCATTCACACTAAAACAGAGGGAAAACAATATATTACTGTTGACCCAAGGAACATGAATCCTAAGCAAAAGAAAAAAGGTTCTATGCAGAATTTTCTTAAGGAAAGGAACTGGAACAAGATAGACCGACACTAAAGCAATTTGGTATGAGTTGCCTTTATTAGGAGAAGAGTAAGACACTGAGACTCCAGTGTCTGTTTTGGTAGGAGGGGTGGCAGTGTCTTCTACATCATATCAGACTCAATCACAGGAAACTCCAGAATTGGACATGCTCCGGGTAAGCCACATAAACTTTAAAAAGGCACAGAGGAAACTCTAGAGTTGGACATCCTCTAAGGAAACCAGATTAACTTTAAAAAGGCACAAGAGGAAGATGACTCTTTAGGTAAAAGAAGGCAAATTATAGTTAAAGTTCTAGAGAAAGAAGCCAAACAAAATGCTCCCAATTCATACAAAATCACTTACTCTATAGTGTAAGTAACTAGAGAAAGTAGTACATCAGCTATCAGTACCCAAATCTTTAGTAATATCAGTAGCATGTAGTTGCGTACTAGGAGGAGACTTAGAAGTGAAGAAGACTAAAACACTGATCTTAGAAAAGTTTTACTGGCCAAGAATAATAAACATTGAGATTTTCTCTTCTTGATGCCCTGAACATCATAAAATATCCCTTCGACCAGACTTTACTCATCCTTTGAGTCTAAGGTCATTACATAATTGTCATTTGGATGTATTGCAATGGGCATTGTTGGGCCACTGGTAAAATCTAGCAATATGTTTCAATACATTTTGATTATTTTGGACTAGGCAACTTATAAATCTGAGGCTACTGCCCTACATAAGACAAGGCTAAATCTATAGCTCAGGAATTAGTGTTACTATTTTTCAGGGTAGGAATACCTAAGGAAATGCAGATACAATTTACACCCGGAGTAATTCTCCAACTCTGCCAGTGTTTTAAGGTCAGGCAACTAAAAACTTCAGTATACCATTCCCAAACAGATGAGTTAGTGGAGCATTTTAATGAAACATCAAAATCCACTCTGAAGCAAAGTTATTCAGAAGGATGTTAGACTAGGTGCAGTTAACATCATACCTCCTTTCTGCCATTGGAGAAGATCAACAGTTCTCAAAAGGATTCAGTCCTTCTGAGTTGTTGTATAACAGGCACCCTAGTGGACTGTTTGATGTTACCAGATAAATTTGAGAAAAGGAGAAACCCACATTTTAAATTGCCATAGAACATTATAACAACTTTCAAGATGGGGTGAAATAGCAACGGTAACACATGGAGTGATCCCACGGGGTGCATAATAAAAATGCAAGGACCAAGTGTTAGCTTTGGTCCCGTCCAAGGAAAAATAAAGTACTTCTTTATATTCAAATAAAACATCTTTATTTCTGAGAGAATTAGGTAAAAGTTATAAATGTTGGCTACTTTGCTAAGACTTTGGGAAAAATGTTTATTACATTACAAAATCCAAGATGATCATGTGTTCTGTCAAACAGTTATTGACATAAGGAAAACTAAACTTCCTGAAATCTATGTTATGTAAATACTAGGGCTAGACATTTGCCAAAATCTCTGGGCAGAAAAGAAATGCCAAATGGCAAGGTAGTAAACTTAAAGTAGAAACCACTGTCCCCAGAACCTCAGAAATGAATAGAGAGAGTTTAAGTCTGTGATGTGAAGGTACACACCTGACATATTCAGAGAAAATAGAAGGGCATTTTCCTGCATATTGTAAAGGTGGGCATGCAGTGTCAGTATCTTGAATAGTTTTGTTTTTATAAACCTGTTAATATGTGACCATTTAGGCAAATCTAAAATGAGTCTCTATTATCTTTCTTTCTCTGGGACTTAAAAACTGTTGTGTAAAACCTCACCCTTTGTACTGTATCTGGAACTATTCTGGTTGCCTTGTTATGCGGGATGTTTTGAAGCACTTGACTGTTAAGGTACAGAAAATCACAGTTTTTAATCATTTTTTTAGTTAGCAAAGTAACACCCATCAGCCAATAAGGCAAGTTCAGATCATTGCTCTGCAATACAAGTTTGGGTGTCGTCTTTCTTGTTACGATAACTTTCATGATGACTTTGCAACTTATCCCGGTGATGAAGAACATGGCTTTTATATTATCAAAACAAACTTTTAAATAAGTATAGTAGGGCACACATAAAACTATGTAGAAGTGAGTCAGTGCTACAAAATGTATCTTAGCAATCACATTATTGTGATTTTACACAGCCTATGACCCAGATTGTTTAGTATTTTTACACAATAAATTAGATTACTCGCAGTGGTGGTGCTGCGGTAGCGTTGTCGCCTCACAGTAAGACGCTGTCCGGTTCGATTCTCAGCTAGAGTGTCTTCTGCGTGGAGACATGCGTGACTGGGCGTACCTTCATTGAAGGTTGTGCGTCAGGGCTGGTAACTCGGCACGTAAAATTTATTTATTTATTTATTTATCATTTGTTGACCGGGAAAGTCCGACTAGGTTCCACAGAGCCTGTTTTCAGCGGAGGCCCGGGAGAAATGCTCCAGATACATGTCTTTGAATGGAGGAAACCGCCGGAGGGGAGAACATGCAAACTCCACACAGAAGGCACCCCAGCCGAGAATCGAACCGGAGAACCTCTTGCTGTGAGGTGACATTGTTAACCACTGCACCACTGTGCCGCCCCGTGTAAAAATCAACTACCAATCATTAGCGGACCGGAGTTCTGCTGTGGCGACCCCTAACCGGGAAAAGTCGAAAGACACAAACAAACACAATACATTAGATTAAAATAAAATAAAAGCTGCCACATGCTTTGTATCACTGTTGCTGCTGTTTGAATAAAATATAATGATATTATCAAAGCATCATTCTTTGCAATATTAAAAAAAACTTTTAATTCAGTAGTATGCAAATTGACGTTGATGTGATTTTATCCAAATTATACATAAAACTATATACAAGAAAAAAAATTGATACTGATACAACAGATCAAGGGTGTAACCTTTTCAGGTCATAATATGTCTACAACTGTCTAAATCAGTGCCCCAAACAAGTACATACCTTGCACAACAGTATATTTAATAGGGGGTATAGCTGAAGATAACAAATACACTTTAAGTGCTTAGGGGAAACATACTGAACAGATCTCCCTATCTTTCTAAATAATAGATGGGTTGAAGGCAGAAAAATAAAAGTCTGTGAGTATAAAATAGAATTTTCTGGTTCCAACCCTGCAGCAGATGGCTCCTAGAAAGTAGTTAACATATTAACGTTCCTTCATGGACTCTGTGGTCCTGTACAGGTCTGTTGTGATTTAATTATCCCTTTCTCTGCTTACTTTACAAAATTAGGTTGGGAAAACAGAACTGATACATTAATGTAATAAATCAAAGATATGGTAATGCAGAAGTAAAATAAAACTGTGTGTAAGATTCTATATTTCTGCAAATTATAATGTGAGAATGAGATGAGGTGGTCATAATCTAGCTTGTAACTTGTTTAGTTAATTATGTGTATCTCTTTTTCTCTGAGCTCAGCGCCCTCATTCTCATAACGGTTGAAAACTGTTTTAGGTTAAACATGGAACACATTTTTCAGGCAGCTTTTGTTTGCCATACACAAAAGACTTTTGCTTACAGTACACATAAGAGCCCTCAATGTAAATGTCAGCCAAAGCTGATATTGAAACTGTCCTGAGTTTGAGCAAAATACAAAAACTAACTCACTGTAATCATTGTACAGCTTAGATATAGAGGAAGTGATGAGCATATTTTAATTTAATAATACATAAATATCAAATGTATAAGATCATGATTCTCCAAGCTTGAGCACTGTTCTGGCCACATGACAGAATACTGTTGGTGTGTTTGTGTGTATGTATCTGTGTGTTATTAGTTCATCCCCTTATGTCACAAGCTTCAACTGCACCTAAACAGAACTTTGCTTGATTGGGTTTTGTTTCAGCTGTTCCCTCATTTCTAAAACCAAAAACTGTAACATTCCAGGTGTTGCATGATTTTTAGGAAAGGTGACCCAAGAAAGGAAAGCCTTGACAAGGGAAGCATTCCAGATATTAGCTGTTATATCATCAGAGGGAGACAGAGAGAGAGAGAGAGAGAGAGAGAGAGAGAGAGACTGCATCCTTAACCATATATTTATCTTGATGCCATTTCAGGAAGCAAGTTCTCAAAAACAGGCACTGACCCCTATGTATTGGAAGATCTAGGGAGGGGGAGAGTGGGAGTGAACTACCATTTTCAGCTTGCCCACCCTGAGAGGAGGAGGTGGTATGATCCACTCTGCACAGCAGAAGTTTTTAGGGATTTTTAGTAGCAGCTATTAGGTCAGTGCAGCATGCACCCCATGGAAGAAAGGAAAGGATCCCAGGGCTTGAGTATACGTGCACAGGATCCTTCCAAGAAAAGTGGTACCAAGAAATGCTGTTATCCACCACGGGTAGGTTATGTATTGAAGAGACAAAGCATATATACAAATAATGATTTGCATGGTGCCAGACTCTCACATCCAGAGGAGAATGAATGGACTTATACTGCTCTCACCTCAGTCCAAAAATAAATGGGCTATAGGACTCTTGCCTTCACTGGGGAATAAAGGGGCCACCTTTTTTTGCCACGGAGGAGAAATGAATAGGTCAGTAATGTATTAATGGGAGGCCTGAAGCAAGAGGTAGTGTGGCTTAAAAAGACATTGACACTACTGTGACCATATATAACCATGCAACAATCAAGTTTGCCTGCGGTTTTTGTCAGTTGTGAGATTTTTTTCTTACATATAGACATCTGCAGTAACTTTAATGAAGTCCTCATTTTGATTCAGAATATCAGACTGGTAGTATACCATACTGGTTTGGTAACTTATGGTCATAATACCCAGAGATAAAAAAGTATAGACATTTTTTAACAAAATAGTCAAGAGCCCTAATGGTTTTGATGTCAAGGTAAGGATGATCACTCACTCTCTATATGATTCTAAAACTATACCTGGGTCTTTCACAGGATTTTTATACACCTAAATATGGTCTTCATTTATATGCAACAGGTGGCATAGGGTGTAATTCCTACCCTACCTCAACATATGACCCATAGAAGGACTCAGTAAAGGGTAGAACTTTTAATTTAAATATTTTCTAAAATATAATAAATAATAAAATTAATATTAATGATTTGTCTCTGAATATGTTTTTAAAAACAAGATTTTTTTAAACTTTCAACAAATGATATTATTTACATTTATATATTTGTATCTGCTGTAGCCTTGCCCATTATTAGATTTGTCTGAATCAAGGTTATATTATGTTAAGGTTTCTGTCCAGATTGGTGAGAGCTTATGAGCCTTCCATTCATCATGCATTCTTCTCATTGACGTCATCATGTCAGTATTGGAGTTCCTTCATCTGTAATGTTGTCTTATTTTAATTTTCTACTCTTTGGTCATATTGGCTCTAACTACAAATGAAATAACAATCTTATTTCCTTCCTTTCTATTATTCTAGTTCCATTTGTTACTTTTAATACCAAATATGCAAAACTTCTATGTAATTTCTGTTTTTTTCCCAAAGTATCATACATGCTATCTCCAAACTATATTGTAAATTAATATAATCAGAAAGCATGTGTCCACTGTCTGCCTTAGGAGAATTACATCTCCAGCATTTTATATGTATACCCCCACTTTCCTAGACATTCTTAAATTGGTTAAAACAATGTAATAGTCTCATTTATTGTTACAAAGCATATGCCCATTTTTGTTGGGAATAATATCTATCCCATACTTCTCCCCCAGTTTGTAATTGCCATATTAACATTATCATTATTTTTTGATTTATCAAATAATTCATATCTAGTGTCAATAAATTTCTCTCCAATACATCAGCATAAGTTGTTGACCACCATGTTTTTTAGCATTCTTCCATTTCTGCCAAGGCACATATTTTTAGTTTACTTTTACTGTTTTATTTCCCACATTATATTTCCCTTTTCCCTCAGACAATCGTTTGTCTATGATAACAGTGAGGTTTAAATACCTCTGTTGAATCACTACACTTTTTATCAATCTGCTATAATCTGATATAGTCCCAGTTGGGCAGATCTTATTTGTTTAAGTTAATCCATTGAATCAAATTAAAAATCAGTGCTGTATGTTAAGCAGTGTGGCATTCCCATCCACCAACTGTTTTATTTAGACTTAGGGTTATATTGAGGTTACGGTCGGAGAGAATACGGACCAAACCTACAACAGAATACAACAGGTAATGAACGAATGTACTAGTAAGGACATAATCGAAGATACTAATAAGGATATAGAGATAATTAATGAAAATGTATATAGATATCAGAATTTTAACATTTTAACTATAGTTATATTGAAATTAACGAATGGCACTTTAGATTATTTATGAAAGGACTTACATTTGTACCTACTATAAAAAGTGATATTAGTAAAAGCCTTATAGACTTAAAATTATTTATTAGAAAGAAAAATGTTGAAATAATATTTCAAAATAATGGCTGTGATAACCTAACCAATACTAATGACACTAAACTTCTCAAAAATAAAAGTATAGCCAACCCTATAATACACCCCCAACTTAAAAACTTTGAGGGGGTAGTAGAAAGAGAGTTGAGGAAAGAGTTGGAAAAAACAAAGATAGCAGAACCACATTTCTGCATGTTTCATAGCAATAACACTAAAATGTATCTGTAAGCATGTTTAATCATTCTGTATTATAAGCAACAACTAATGTACCAATAAAGTTTTTTTTACAAATAAAATAATACATGAAAATAAAGAATCGGATATCACTATAATATAACTTGCTAAATTATATACAAAATGCATGCACTTTCTCTTTAAAGACTTCTGTTTGCAGTATACTATAAAATTACACCTAAATAAATACAGTTTGATAATAGAAATTAAAGTCTATCATTTTATAACTAATACACTACTTAAAACCAATGTAAGCACTTTCATTTCATCCAAAGACTTCGACTGAATAAAAAATAATTACCCATTACTTAAATACTGCATCATGTGCTTCACATAAACAATCACAAAGCTTTAACACTTAAGTCTTTTCCTTTTCAAGTACATTTTAATATTTTATCATTGAGCCTTAAACTGTTGCAAGCATCCAGACTTAGTTGCCAGCAATATTCTTTCCAATCTAACTCATCTTCTTCATCAAATCTACAACTAAAATTTTTCACATAATCAATAACAGAAAACAAGTAACTTGGTTTAAGCTTACATTCAGTACTATTATTCGCTAAGGCTTTAGTAAAATCTCTGTTCTACACTGCATATAAATGCTCATAAATCCTAAAGACTGTGTCAGCTCATTCTCTGTTTTGTCTTCAGCAGCTTACCTAGAAACAGAATGTTGTGGTTCTGCTTTAAAACTGGATTCAGCCATTTTCACCAAGTTAAAGTACCCATATGCTACAAGTTTGTAGTCTATGAATACATGTACCTAGGATGTCTGGCTGACTGGCATCTCATGTTCAGTTATCTGCATATCTGAAGCAGAGGGTGGGGACATATATACACTCCCTAAAAGAAAAGGAACAGTTTTGTTGAGGCTCCTGCCCTACCAATCTTTAGCCCCAGCATCCTCCCAAAATAATTGGAAATTAAGTCTAATGGGGAGAAGGAGACACATTGGTGGTCCTCAGTGACAAAAACGCTTAAGAATTTGAACAGCTAACTGCATGACTGTGATAGTCTGGAAAAAGAAAATTATTTTCCTGATTTGTTCTGGTTGTTTTTCTTAAATTCTGTAAATATTTTTACTTTTAGCAAAGCCAGAGACAACTGAAGCTAAAACTATCTTCTCTCTTTTAGATTCCTTTGAAATAAAGTAGATAGTATAGAGAGTGGGACCCTCACATTAGGAACTGCGTGAACAAACATAACATTATTTATTTACTGACATTTGAGTACCGGGAAAGTTTGACTGGGAAGAAGCCCATTTTCAGCAAAGGCCAGGAGAGAAAAGCTTTAAGTTATTACAAAACATTTTAAGAACAATGATTTTACAATCTTCAAAAATAAAACAAAAACATCTGCAGTTTAAATAATTATAACAACTTAGACACAATATAAAACACAGGTATATGACAATCATTTCATATTTAGAGAAATTTTAGGCAGTTTGTGGAGAAATTAAAGATAAGTTAGCCTAATATAAATAGGAATTGCAATATGAAGTGAGGGAAAAACAGGCTCATGGTGTATTTAGAGAGGAAGTTAGGGAAGAGAATCAGATAGCAGTAAGGAAGTAAGTGAAGAAGGGAGAGTAAGGAGGTATAAAGAATGAAAAGTTACTTGTTCACATTTAGTGATATAGTTTATCCTGGTTTTGAGCAAGAACAGAGCAAGATTTTAGCTAGGAAGTCTTTTAGAGTGGTTTTAAAAGATGGGGGGGAAGGTATTGACCTGCTGGATACAGATATGTAGTTCCAGGTCTTAGCAACCTTCTATGAGTACAGACAATGGTCAGCAGATTTGCTAGGTTTGCAGATACTCAGAAGATGCAAAAGAAGCTCACGTAGTGTAGTCAGAACCAAACAAGCACACTGTCTTTAAAGCAGTTTGAGTAATAAATTCACAACAACAGTACCTTCCAAGGATAACATCCTCTAGTGAAAAAAACAGGTTGCTGAGTGTTGGAAAAACAATGCTGGAGCTGTAGCAACAGCTTTACTTTATTTGGAATTTAAAAAAATTGGTTCAGCATTTTCATCCCTGTATGCAATAATGTGACTTCTTCAGAATCAAGGTTAGTTAAAAATGAACAGTTTAAGTATCTGAAAAGAATGCCATGTGACATTGAAGGCCACCAATAAGATAGCTGGAAGGTACGGTTGTTGTGAATTTATTACTTAAACTGGTGTAAAGACAGCGTGCTTGTTTGATTCCAACTACACTACATGAGCTTCTTTTGCATCTTCTGAGTTTTTCATTGTTTCATTGAGCTGCACAGACACACACTCAGTTTTTGTTATTTCTAGGTTTTTAAATAGACACGAGTTTTTGGTCTCTTGATTGCAATGACCAACCTCGAACATAGTTGTGTAGAATGTTTTTAGTCCTGGACAGGCAGATGGATGCTGGATAATTTGTTAGGTGGTAAGAAGTTGTGTATATGTCAGTCGATGTTCTAACCAACTTAGGCTTTTTAATGCTATGCAGTGGTGGGTTCTGAAAGGGGTATGAGCTGCATTAGTCTTCTAGGGTGAGTGGTGCCACTTAAAGCATTAGACTTAGGAGTAACCAGTGCATTCCCCTCAGCAACCTCAGATAGCTCCATAAATTTACATTAATTAATGCTTATTTTTCCAGCAGTCTTCATGTGTCTCTGTTTATTGTTATGCTGTCCTACAATTTTAGATGCTGTAGAAATGTCTGATGATGATTGATTGTACGTGGTTTTCCTAAAGCATGCCTTCTACAACAAGTACTAGCAGTACTTCAAGCTATCAAACAGGGTTCAAACTCATCACAGAAGTGTCATATTCAGTACTTTATACACTGCTTTGAAAAATGAATTATGCCTGATTTCAATAAAATAAAGGCCACTACTGATCTGCCAAACCCATGCGATGTATCTGAGTTTTGTCAAATGCTTGGAAATGTGAGCTATTTGGACAGGTTTTAGATAGGGTGAGTCCTATCACTGATCTACTGAATCAGGATGTGGCATGGATATGGGAGATCCACAGTATAAAGGCACAGGAAGAGCCACAGGAATGATCACACATAGGGAGATCCACAGGAGAAGGCAGGAAGGGTCAGACATAGGGAGTGCCACAGGAGTAGGCAGGAATGGTCAGACATAGGGAGATCCACAGGAGTAGGCAGGAATGGTCAGACATAGGGAGAGCCATGGGAGTAGGCAGGAATGGTCAGATACAGGGAGAGCCACAGGAGTAGGCAGGAATGGTCAGACATAGGGAGAGCCATGGGAGTAGGCAGGAATGGTCAGACATAGGGAGAGCCACAGGAGTTTATATCACATGGGATCACCCAATACCAACAGTACAAAAGATAGATGTTAGAAAACCAGATACAGTGGTCCAAGACAAGAAGACAAAAGTAACACTGATCATTGAAATCGTCACACCCAGTGACTACAGTGTCTTGCTTACAAAGAGACACAAAGTCATCAAATACCTGGATCTGCAGGCAGAAACAAGAGCCATGTGGAAGAAAAATACCCAGACAGTTCCAATAGTAGTAGGAGCAATGGGTCTTATAAAAAGGAATCTACAATCATATTTAGATATGTTACCAATTCATGTAACACCATATGAATTGCAGAAGGAGTCATTACTGGGCACATTGCGGGTGCTGCAAAGAGCACTTTTGGCTGACATCAAAGAGTGAAACAATACTAATTTCATGAACTTTAATCATACTTTGATTTAGGAATGGGGTCCATTCCCATCATGGTACTAGAAACCCAAAAGACTTGGAGAAATTAAAAAGTAGACAGACATGAGAAGCTCCACTGGAGTTCGTCCTTAAACAAGTGAAGTCTGTGTTAGTGTCTACAGCAGTCCTAGCATACCCTGATGCCAGCAAACCAACAATAGTCAGTATATACACCAACAGCTAGGGTCGCAGAGATGCTTTCCTGCAAGGTAAAGAAGGTGAGGTTCAGGTTCTTGTCTATTTTCACACATATTGATAGTGACTGAGGAAAGGTAATCACAAATTGTAAAAGAATACCTCAGTGGATTGTTGGCATGTTAATGCTTTTTTAGTTACTTATACAGCATAGGTTCATAGGTTTAGGTTCATAGAGTAGTACTAAGCTAACTGCCTTTGCAAGCCATTTTAAGCCTAGCCAATTATCCCTTGTGAGACTCAAACCCTGCACCTTGTGTTTGTAAGGCAAACACCTTAACCATTAGGCCACCCTCCCAGGGTAGTTTTTCTGTAAGACTAACAATAAGCTTCTTATTCCATTGATAAATGTTTATTATTGGATGAATCACTACTTAGATATCAGCAAATGCATATCAAAATGATATACTTTAATGTGAAAGCTGTGCATCTGGCAAAATGGGAAAGAGAAGCTTGTTTTAAGTTTGAATCAGCTTAATATTACTATTGTCATTTTCTCCTGGTCAAAGGACTGCAACTTGGAATATTGTAGTTATGGATTCATTTGCATGGCTAACATGGGAACAGCATCACCAGAGGTAGAAAGGTTTTGTTTTATGTTAACGAAGGCCTCAGGGCTATGCATGCTGATTTACATTTCACCATGTGCTAATACAAGTGGTAGCTGTTGACATAAGCAAAAATAATATCAGTTTTACCCTAAGTTCATTTTACTGGTCATCTGAGGATAGTAAATTTGCTTTGAAGAAATGTTGGTACAACTACTTCTCACACCTACTGACAAATGGATTTTTGTTGGTTATTTTAGATTACCCACTAGGTACTAGAAGGAGCAAGTAGGACACTGCAAAGGCATAACTTACCTCAACACATTTAATGAACAGCAGACAATTAAAATAGATTAATAAACAAGGTAGGACTGCCACCTTACTTGATGCTTTTATGCTTCAGTAACAAATATGGAACTGAAAATACAAGATGTTGCCACCATTTGCTGTGGCAGATCATAGAATATTGTTGCTTAAGACTCAAAAATGATAAGGCTACAGAAACCATGTAAGGAAACACTGAGTAAGAAAAAAAGACTTATTCTACAAAGTATCACAATGGAAAGGCGCACCTCATTTCGACACATTTAACGAACAGCAGAAAATGTGATGTACTGAGCATCTTAAGTGTAAATCAAGCAGTTGTATAATTTACTCAAAACCTCAATCAGTGAGCAAAACCATGTACCAAGTACATTGATGGCACAACATACTCAAAGAATCTACAGACAAATGAAATCTGTGACAAACAAGAATAACAGGATCATTCAGTGAGTGAAAGTTGTTCTTAAACAGTGGAAAAAAGGAGTAACTTTATACAAAAGCATACTGAGAGCATGTTTAGGAAGAACAGCGAAGAAGAGGGGCAGCTTTAGTAAATAAAAACATCAGGAATATCAAAGAACCTGGTTTCAGTGCTTAAATAATGCAAAGTAAAGGTAAACTGTGATGTCACCTATTGTGCTGAGTCTGCGCTGGAAGCAGAAAAGAGCAAGATCCGAGAGTTTATTCAAAAATATGAAATACGATTTGAATCATCAGAGTAAACTGTTGAAATGGAAACTTGTAGAGTATTGCAGAGAAAATAAAAATACTGAATTCTCAAAAACGGTAAAAATCTCAGAGAATCTAGATCCAGACGTGATTGTAACCAACTGTTGAAACATCCTGCAGAAGACTTGTCTCCAATTTCACATAGACCATAAAAAGTTTAAAGAGACAAAACTGAGAGTCTTTGGGAAAATATTACTTGTATCTTTAAAGGGAACTGAAAAAACAATAGCATAAACATTTCAGATGTATTACACATTTTGAAGTATTGGTAAGGTGATGAAGAAGTTGTAACTAAACATTATGGATCAATCTCCAAAACAGCAAAAACGTGGGGGGAAAACAACACGCTTACAAAAGAGGTGTCTCAACTATTACTGACTGTCACAGTTTTTGGAAAAAAATTCTATTGAGCATAGTAGATGTAGGTATACAGATGGATGTTTTTCTGTAGGATTTTAGTAAGGTTTTTCAACTGACTAAATTGTAATGTATTTTTAGGAATGTTGCTTCATTTGGGGATCAGTTTCATTGTGGCTGACAGAATAAGTGTAAAGGATACATATGAAATGAGTATTCCACATAGCTCATTATTGGAGCCAGTACTATTTAAATTTATAAGTGATATTCGGATCCCTAAGCAAATATGGTACCCAGAATATGCAGATGACATCATGTTTGGGGCTTGTAATGTCAAGGATGCAGATCATGTTCCAGTGAAGATCTGTTCTGAGCAAATCTGAAAAAAAAAACTTGAGATGAATTTGGGGGGAAAAACAGTGACCATGAGATTCATAATGGAAAAGTTAGGATTACTGTATTATTAGAACTGTAATAAGAAAATGACGTTGAGCAGTATAATTACTTCAGAATATTACTTGACACTATAATAAAATATGGGAAATATTTAGAAATGATTATATCAAAATCAAGCCATAAACTAGGGGCATGATAAGAATGAGCCCCATAGTTACTTCTTGGGCCTCATTTGACATATTGGAACACAGTGTAATATGAAGAGCTTGTATTGCTTACATTGCTCCCAAGCTGGCCTTGGAAAGAGATTGTGTGTCCAGTAGGCTTACTTGGTTAACAAATGGGTGTTGCTGTTATTAGCATTATTATTATTATTATGTACAAGATGTTGTCACAATACTTGAGATCTGTAGTAGCTCACAGCACTCATTCCTCAACTTAAGTGATAAACAAGGCTTCTTATGAAGGTTTGCTATTGTGTTTCAGTTTTTCTTAGGGCTGATGTTCTGAAGTTTTTACTCAGAAAACTTACTTTTTCTCATGGCAGAGGTTAATGCTTGCCTATAAAAGCAGCAGCTCCTTTTACTTTTAGGACTCATAATTTTAAATATTTTTTCCTTGGATTTCCACAAAGAAGTGGCTTTGACCAACAGTTACCCAAAGCATCAACATTACTAATAAATAAAAAGTAGCTAACAATAAGTGCCAGTACATGGCATATCTATAGTATGGTTTTTGAGAAGTGTAAGATGGCAGTTAATACACAGGATTAAGTCTATAAGCTGTGAACAAACTGCTTCCATTAGTCGAGGGTTTGATTCCTTCAGCCTCTGTTTGCCTACTGTGTGACTATGAGCAGTGCTCAGTGGCATTTAAAATACTGGGCTAGGCTACTCAGTGGTCTCCTGAATCAAATGCCTAGCCCATGATCATTGCTTACAGTCAGTGATTAAAGAAGATACATGAATAAATGCATCATGACTGTCACACAATCATTCCACAAAAAGCAGGTTACTCTCATGGCATCTTCCAACTGCTGGATACAAGGTGTGTTTAAAATTGCTTGCAGATAACATTTAAGATAAAGTAAAAGGTCTGCATTTCATTACACATACGGCTGAAATAATGAATGATTATTTTAAATTATTTTAATGAAACTCGTCACTGATGGGTTATTACTAAGTGAAACTTCTCTGAGATTGTTCCATTCATACGAACTGCTGTCATGTTTTATGGCTTCATTAAAAAGTAGGGTACATTATTCCAGATCATGTTTGCTCTTTAGAAGAAATATAAATCTTTACAATATAGCTTTTTTGGATCTTGCACCCTCTTCTTGCTTTGTGAAGCTATATGGTCGCCCCAGACTATTGTTACAAGGTTTGTTTTTGGTTCCAGAGAAAATGCTTGACTTATGAATAATGCATCAGTGCTGCACTAAAAGGTAGGTAGTGTGCTTGACTTATGAATAATGCATCAGTGCTGCACTAAAAGGTAAGTAGTGTTTTCAACTATTTGTATTTTCGTGCAGATCTGAACTTTTTAATTTTGGCTGAAAAAGATTAAGTTATATACTTAATACAAGATTTCTAAGCATACATATTGGTGGTGCTGCGGTAGCGTTGTCGCCTCACACTAAGACGTTGTCCTATTCAAGTCTTAGCTAGAGCGTCTTCTGTGTGGGTTTAGTTCCTCATTGAGTTTGTGTAGCACAGCCGGGACACCGTCCGTCCCATTGATGCTGTGTTTTGCTTTAGAGAGCAGCTCACCTGGGCATCTGAGATGTTTGGGAGGCTAGACTCTGGTGGGATAGATATTTCTCCTTTGGGGAGGGAGGAGAAATTTGCACTGAACCTGTCTGCCAGTATGTTGGCAATGTCTGTGGGTTCAGTGATTTTTATCATTTTGGACTAATTCTGAGCATATCTGGGAGTTTCCACCCAGGTTTCTAACATAGCTAAAGAAGGCTTTATGATTGTCTTTGTGTCATTAGCGATTTTCTCTCAAAGTTGGCCTTGGATGATTTTATGAGTGATCGTAGTTTTTGCTAGTATTGATCAGAGATGCCTTTTTAGGATTTTGCTCTGTCATGTAGTAGCTTTCTCCTCTTGTTGTAGAGTTTGTTTATGGCTGGTCCACCAGACCGGTGCCTGCCTTTGGTGGAAAGGGTCTTGATTTTATTAGGGATTGCTTGATCCATACATTCCTGGAGGTGCTCGAGAAGGCATTTGTAAGGGTTTCAGCATGGTTGTGGTTTCCACTGGCTCGGGGCCTTGAAGGATACCACCAGTCTTAAGAAGTGTGAAGTTTGCTTTTGAGAAGTTCTTCACTGTCTTTGCTGGGGTGGGGATGTGGATCTCCAGTGAGATTAATTTATGGTCTGATCTCACCAATGAGGGATATACTCGTGTGGAGCATTTTGTCCCCATGTTTGTGATGATCAGGTCTAGTATATTTTCTCCTTGTGGGAATGGTGACTAGTTGTTCCATAGCATTTGAGTTTATGAACTTAGGAACCTTTGGGCTAGGGTGTTGGGGCTTGAGTAATGTTCCCAGTCTATGTTTGGGTAGTTGAAGTCACCCAATATGATGGTGTTTGGAGAGACATTCATACTCCAGTGTCTTCAGGAAGGCTGTGGTTTCCTGAGTTTGAGAAGGTGGTCTGTAGCATGCTACGAACTGTAGGGCAGTTTTACCTATGGTTAATTGCACCTGGATGGTCTCCGATGCTTCGTACTAACCTGGAGGTGTGGGTATCCTTTATGAATATGGATACCCTCCTTGTGGTTCGGTCGGATTTTGGGAGCATGATATGAGGTATAACCTGATAGTGCTGGGGTGCTCTCAGGAGCCTTGAACCAGGTTTCAGTCACAGCACAGACATCGTTGTTCTCCATACTGAGGAGGGCTTGAGGGCATGCATCTTGAGGTTTAGACTTCTGGCATTGAGCAGTATTACCCTTAGTTTTTCCATTTTGTTTTCTAGGGTAGGTTTATCATTTGAGCCTTGCCTAAAAAGGCACTATGGGGTGGCAAGAGCCTTTGCCAATATCCGAAGCCCAGGGTGACAGGTGCAAGCCGCCCTGCAGCGTGGCTTGTCAAGCATGTCATCCCAGGCAGACAGACATTGATCCTTAGAATGACACCAGTAATTAAGCCAATTATTAAAGCTGATCATTTTGTCTCTGTATTGTGGCATCATTCTTGGTGAGGGTAGGATACTGCTTCAGGGTCATACCGCCTGGGCTACATATTATTATGTACAAGATGTTGTCACAATACTTGAGATCTGTAGTAGCTCACAGCACTCATTCCTCAATTTAAGTGATAAATAAGGCTTCTTATGAAGGTTTGCTATTGTGTTTCAGTTTTTCTCAGGGCTGATGTTCTGAGGTTTTTACTCAGAAAACTTACTTTTTCTCATAGCAGAGGTTAATGCTTGCCTATAAAAGCAGCAGCTCCTTTTACTTTTAGGACTCATAATTTTAAATATTTTTCCTTGGATTTCCACAAAGAAGTGGCTTTGACCAACAGTTACCCAAAGCATCAACATTATTAATAAATAAAAAGTAGCTAACAATAAGTGCCAGTACATGGCATATCTATAGTATGGTTTTTGAGAAGTGTAAGGTGGCAGTTAATACACAGGATTAAGTCTATAAGCTGTGAACAAACTGCTTCCATTAGTCGAGGGTTTGATTCCTTCAGCCTCTGTTTGCCTACTGTGTGACTATGAGCAGTGCTCAGTGGCATTTAAAATACTGGGCTAGGCTACTCAATGGTCTCCTGAATCAAATGCCTAGCCCATGATCATTGCTTACAGTCAGTGATTAAAGAAGATACATGAATAAATGCATCATGACTCTCACAGCATCATTCCACAAAAAGCAGGTTACTCCCATGGCATCTTCCAACTGCTGGATACAAGGTGTGTTTAAAATTGCTTGCAGATAACATTTAAGATAAAGTAAAAGGTCTGCATTTCATTACACATACGGCTGAAATAATGAATGATTATTTTAAATTATTTTAATGAAACTCGTCACTGATGGGTTATTACTAAGTGAAACTTCTCAGAGATTGTTCCATTCATACGAACTGCTGTCATGTTTTATGGCTTCATTAAAAAGTAGGGTACATTATTCCAGATCATGTTTGCCCTTTAGAAGAAATATAAATCTTTACAATATAGCTTTTTTGGATCTTGCACCCTCTTCTTGCTTTGTGAAGCTATATGGTCACCCCAGACTATTGTTACAAGGTTTGTTTTCGGTTCCAGAGAAAATGCTTGACTTATGAATAATGCATCAGTGCTGCACTAAAAGGTAGGTAGTGTGCTTGACTTATGAATAATGCATCAGTGCTGCACTAAAAGGTAAGTAGTGTTTTCAACTATTTGTATTTTCGTGCAGATCTGAACTTTTTTAATTTTGGCTGAAAAAGATTAAGTTATATACTTAATACAAGATTTCTAAGCATACATATTGGTGGTGCTGCGGTAGCGTTGTCGCCTCACACTAAGACGTTGTCCTTTTCAGTTCTTAGCTAGAGCGTCTTCTGTGTGGAGACATGCATGAATGGGCGTACCTTCATTGAAGGTTTTGCATCAGAGCTGGCAACTCGGCACGTAAAAATCTACTGCCAATTATTAGCGGACCGGAGCTCTGCTGTGGCGACCCCTAACTGGGAAAAGCCGAAAGACACAACAACAACAACATATACATATATATATATATATATATATATATATATATATATATATATATACATATAGTGTGTGTGTGTGTGTGTGTGTGTGTGTATATATATATATATATATATATATATATATATATAAAATATATATATATATATATATATATATATATATATATACACACACACACACATACACACACACATGCACACACACACACACACACACACACACACACACACACACACACACACACACACACACACACACACACACCATATATCTCTTAACTAATGAGTTTTTGCTGTAATTTAACAAAGCTCACAATGTGCAGTAAATAACAGACTAAATGCTCAGTATATGAGATGAACACTCAGAGTCCCTCAGTGGTAAGTTTGGATTTCCTCATCTGATAAATATATAGATATATACATACATGCAAACACATATATATGTATATTGCTGGCTTGGCACAATGGCACAATTCAGAATTTTCTGTAGCTGTACTCAGCATATTCTCCTTTAACTGGTATAGTTTCCTTTTTGCAGCTTGAATCAACTTTTTAAAATTTCCAAACAAAACTCCCACGGCATAATGATAATTGGTAAAGGAGAAATATTAAAAGAAAACCCAAGAACTTAATAAAAATGTACACTGATGTTATGCATAGACCAGTTCTGCTAATGTTTCTTCAGTGTACGAACAGGAAAAAATAGGCATGTTTGAATAGTCGTATTACCTTTTGAGTCATAAAAATTGTGGCTTATAGAATTAGTATATATTTTTATGTAAGTATGTTTGATTTTGCAGCCTATGAAATATTTGTAATAATTGATTATTATATTTTTATTTTATGTCTGTACTAATTTTCTTACTTATCTTAAGGTTTCCTTTGAGTTTACTTCATGTTTGTTTTTAAGTGATGGACTTAAGCTCATTTCTGCAGCATACTACTTGGTTATAAATCTGATATTTACACTATCCCTGACATTCACAGAATTATTATTTTCATCTAATTTATTTTACATTTGTTTACTGGGGTAGTATACTGATCATAAATGACCAATTGCAAGTAGTGCCAGGTGAAATAATAGACAAAGAAAAAAATGTAACTGAGAGACAGTAAGTTGTACATATCAAAAACAGAACAGAAAGTAACACTATATAACAAAAACTGCACAGTAGCAATTAATAGATGTAGCAACAATTATAAATGAATGCTTTACAATTTTACATGGTAATATTTCAAGTTTACATCAAGATGGGAATAGTGGGGGGTAATGAGAGTTAGGATGGGGACGGTGAAGTTAAGAGGTAGTAATAGTTTAGAGAAAGTAAATTAGACATTGACAGGCCCTTAAGTGATGTGGTCTGCTGTGTGGTAAGTACAATTTGATTTGTTGTGGAGAAATTCTTTTGAAGTTCAGTACTGGGGGTGGGGAAGGTGGACTATAGTTCCTTTAGATGGGGGGATTCCCAGATTTTAGTAGTGAGGATATAGAAAGAGTGGCACAGTGTAGCCCAGTTTGTTGGGCTGGAGTAGGGGGATTACTTCGGAGAAGCATCTGAAGTTGTAATGTGCACATTTAGTATAAGGTTTGGCAGGTAGTGGTGAGCATGAGTTAGACTGGAGAAGTTTAAATATGAAAGAGCCCAGTAGCTGGTATACTGTGTCCTGCACTGGAAGCCCATTGGCTTTTTTGAGGGTGAAGCAGTGGTGTGCATGAGAGGGTATGTTAGTGATGAAGCAACAGATTTTGTTTTCAATAGTCTGTAATGTGGAGGAGTATTTTTAGGGGCTGTGGTTATTATGAGTAGTCTTCCCCCATGCCAGTTACCAAAACATGGGGGTTTCCATCACAGAGAGAAACTCTGATGGTATAACTACAATGAGAAAGACCTCATTAATGGCTTATTATGTGAATCAAACACCCAGTTGTCAGACCTTACTGTGTTAGTGTTCTCTGTATCAGCCCATGTATCATGTTAGTAAAGTCACCCCCCCCTTATACACACACACACACACACACACACACACACACACACACACACACACACACACACACACACACACACACACACACATGTAAACCCTCACCCATACACCCTCATGCACACTCCAGTACACACACACACACACACACACACACACACACACACACACACACACACACACACACACACACACACACACACACACACACACACTCATTCATGCAGCCTCATTCGTGCCCCACCACAGACACACAAACACACACCTACTCACATATACATAAATACACACATACTGACACCCCCACCCCATGGCTTCTCTGGACCTATGCAGTGAGTACTCCCATAGCAGTGAATGGGTGACTGCTGCCTTTTGATGGCATTCAATGTTTCTTTCTAGAGCAAACAAATTCAGTTGAGTGATTCTCTGACTCATTTAACCCAGGAAGTGAGGAGTCATGGCCATTTCTATAGGAGAGCACATGCCACCTAGCATTAACTATTCCCCTGGATTGCTGCATTAGTACACAGGTTTCATCTGCAAGACTGTTGTCCATGCTGAGGCTCCTGCTCGTGAAAAACCTTTGTGACAGAATGGTCTGTGAATCAGAAAGTCTTAGTGTGAAGCAGAAAACATTCAGAGATAAGACTTCTGCGTCATGACAAGCCTTTCTGAATCTCAGGATATGTCTTTAAGACATTCATTGTTGAATGACATGGTTACATGACTTTCAAGCTTATTTAAATGACTTTGTCTGTTCAAGCTTGATTCATTGATGAAGCATTAGTGAAACTTGTCTATGTATCCCATAGCTGTTTATTTCTGTAAGTTTATGACATGAGTTTTCAATAAATATTTCTGTTTTGCCACAACTCATTTTGGTGCTGGAGTTTTTATTTGAAAAATAGATTATTGCCTTCTGTGCACAATAGCATTTGAGCTTAGTCCACATTTTTTTTTATTTTATTTTTGTTCATTTTTAACTTGCTTTGCCACAGTTTGTTTTGCTCAAATGTTTATTTACTTGAATTCCATCTTGATTTTGCACATATTTTACAGTTAACTCTCTTTTGGAGACGGGATGGACCAGAATTATGAACTAAGTGCCATTTGTTCTTTTCTCCAAGTTAGTATATATAGACACAGGTCTAGGACATTTCACTGAAAGCACATTTCACTGAAAGTCAAATTAGTGTGCACTTTTCACTGAAAGCTCAATTCACTGAAAACTCAATTCACTGAAACACATTTCACTGAAAGTTATATATGGCCTTTTCCCCACTGTAGTACGACCCCAGAGTTAGTATATATAGTAAGGGTGTGTGTGTGGGGCACTGCCCCTCACATTGGGGGGTGTGGGGGGCATAGCCCCCGACATATTTTAAATATTTTGAACTATATACATGGATACTTGCAGTTCCAATATATTTCTCTTTTCTAAACATAATATATACTTAATTTTAAGTATATATTATGTTCGGAAAAGAGTAATATATTGGAATTGCAAGTATCCATGTATATAGTTCAAAATATTTAAAATATGTGGGGGGCTATGCCCAGCACCCCCCCTTACTATATATACTAACTCCAGGGTCGGACTACAGTGGGGAAAAGGCCATATAAAACTTTCAGTGAAATGTGTTTCAGTGAATTGAGTTTTCAGTGAAATGTGCTTTCAGTGAAATGTTCTAGACCCATAGACACATACACACATATATATCTGTCTACTTAAAAGGATCAGCACACCCAAATGTCAATGTTACTAATGCTGAATGCAAACCTTTTACAACATTATAGTATGCATGTGCAAGAAATAACCTCGGCGCATGCAAAGTTAAACTACAAAAAAAGAAAAAATATATATTTTTGCAGGGGACAAGCCCCACCCCCCACATTAATTATATATGCTAATGCCAAGACCATGCAATATCGGGGAAAAAACTATGTGATCCTGCATACTTGTCTGCCATCTACTTACAGACCAAATTGTGTTGAATAAACAAATGCTAACCTAAACTAAATTTGCTGCCATATATATATATATATATATATATATATATATATATATATATATATATATATATATATATATATATATATATATATATATATATATATATATATATATATATATATATATATATATATATATATATATATATGTATATATATATATATATATATAACAGGGTGTACAGAGTAGATTATAGAGAGGATTGTCCCAATGACCTTTATCTATCTTTGTCATGCCCAATGGCAGGATGCAATCCAAGTACTCAGAAGTAGTAAAATCTACTTTTTTGGTTACTTTTTATTTTTGTGTTTAGCAGTGCTTTCAATAGAACACTTCCTGGAACATTATGTTTGCATTTATTCAAAAGGATTTATTAACATATCCTAAATCACTAATTGAAAGTGTGTATAATGGGGTGATTGTTTCTAATGATGGACAACCTACTTTGAAGAAACTAATACTTTCATAAATACTTCTTTCTAAGTCATGTGGCATTCTTGTGTTCTCACTTGGAAGCTATTACATTCTGAGGTTCAAAACTGCAGTGGTGTTTTCTGGTTAATTTAAAATGTGGCACAGACTCCTGAACAGAGGACAAGTAAAACTGAATATCATCATAAGGATGAGAGAAAGAAATGTACAGACTTGGCCACATGAACCTAAAATCAAATAACAGGTCAGTTTTGTATCAGATTCTTTCAAAGAATATGAGAACAGTTCATCTTGATATTACTGTACTAGCTATACAGTACAAACAGACTCTTCCACTTAATTCAGATTTAGACTACGCCTAGGATTCATAAAAAGGCCCCATAATATCCAAAGTCACTTACACAGGTTTGTATACCAGAAAATGAGGTCCCAATTCATAGGCATCATGCTGCCTAGCAGAACAAAGTTATGCTACCCTGCACTAAGGGCTTAAGGTGTCACAAGTAAATAGGTAACTTCAAGAAAGTGGCCTATTTAAATGAGGCTCCTGCATATCCTGGTGCAGGTTTAAGTAGTCGCATGAAAATATGATGGCCTGTGAGACTGGTTTATTAAAATTAGGCCCCTGTGTATCCCAGTGCCCTGCTTTGCACAGCAGACTTGCATAATATACTGCTACATAGACGTTCATACTATTCAAGGTCTGTGCAGGACAGTGCAAAAATGAGTAAGTGCACATAGTTAATAGATGCACTGCACCTGTACTTTTCTATGGGAGAATCTATACAGTGTGAAACAGAGCTGATTCATCCTACCAGATTACCAGTCTGGTTTACCAGGTAAGGGATGTTATGTATGAGTGTGTATACTAGTATATGTGAACGTGTGTGTGTGTGTGTGTGTGTGTGTGTGTGTGTGTGTGTGTGTGTGTGTGTGTGTGCGCACATGCATGGGGGGTATATAAACAGTGTTTAAGTGGGTATTCTGATGGAATGTGCTTAACTACTTACTGTGAGTGGTTACATGGGTGTGTCTGTATGTGCTTCATGACTGCTGCCTGACACTGGTATGGATGGGGAGATCATAGATACACAGTGCACTGCTACTGGCTGTGTGCATTTCTCTCTGCATGTTTGTATGTGTCTGAGTGTCTTTCTTTGTAAGTACCTCACCTGAACATCTGTAGATGTGTGAGTGTGTGAGAGTGTGTGTGCTTGTGTGTGTGTGCTTGCTTGTATGTGTACATGTGTGTGTGTGTGTGTGTGTGTGTGTGTGTGTGTGTGCGTGTGTGTGTGTGTGTGTGTGTGTGTGTGTGTGTGTGTGTGTGTGTGTGTGTGTGGGGGGGGGACTATACTATCTGACAGAAGACTGCATAGATCACAGTCACGATCTATAATGGCTCTGCTCTACTCAGTTTTTCCTATCAGTTAACCACTGGGGTCAGTGAATTATGCAAGTTGTGAGTGTGTGTATAGGAGTGTGTATTACTGTCTCAGCTGTTTGTATATGCTTAAACCAGAAAAGTAAAAACAACTCTCGAAAGAGTGTTACGTGACCAATAATCCCAAAAACCAAAATTACATCAGAGTACTCTGACGAAGCCCAGTAAATTTTGTGAGGGAAAGCGCTTAGCATTTTCAATAAACTGTTCCGTTTAGCATTCTGAAGTGGCATAATTTAGTTTTTTTGGCTTATTTGTATATGCTTCTTTGTGTGTGTGTGTGTGTGTGTGTGTGTGTGTGTGTGTGTGTGTGTGTGTGTGTGTGTGTGTGTGTGTGTGTGTGTGTGTGTGTGATTGTCACTATAAATGGGGGTACTGCATGCTTGTGTGTGTTCTGGCACTGTTTCTTTGCACATACTGCTAGAGTGCTCAGCTGAGCAGTTGTTTGAATTGTTCAGTTGAGTGATTCATTGTCATGCAAATTCACTATTAAATAGAAAGGAGCTACAGCAAATGTGCATAATTATTAAACATATTTGAGGGCATCAACACAACCCAATTTATGTGTGCAGCACACGTTGCATTGTTGTGCTCATTTCTGTGAACTTCATTCTATATTCCAATCGTTTTGCTGTAAACTGAGAAGATTTGTGTGTAGTCCTTATTTACCATGGGACAACTCATCAGGATCCTATTGGTAAAGTTTCTCTCACTGAGTGCCTCACTCATTCAAAGAACAAAGCTGTTGAGCACCATTTTTCAAGGAAAAGAGAAGCCTTTACTCTTGAAGACATTAATATCTATGAGATTACATAAGCCTGGTTCCAGGGTAGTGAAAGCTGTCCATCTGTTTCAGGGTACAGTGCTTATTGTGCATTCAGATCCACTGGCAACTATGGGGGTATCTATATTTATTCGTAACTCTATTGCCTGGACAGAGTCTGCATGACACATATCTGAAACAGGATGACATTTTATTTACACTTAATAAAAGTAATTATCATATTATAGCCAATTATAAAACCATATATATGACCCCTTAAGAGCATGGAGAATACCCTGTCCAGTTAGAAAAGATAACCATCAAACCAAATTCCTTTTCATGGGTGATTTCAGCTTTCCACAAATAAAACTACAATCATAAACTACTAACATCAGATACACCCATGGATTTCTGGACTTTGTAAATGAAAATAACTTTCACCAAATTGTCTAATTTTCTTGATCTTGTCCTCACAAATGTTTTCCCCAGTTGTATCACCCTACTTGTTATCCCCACTTAGTCAAATCTGACCATTTCGCTGTGACTTTCTCCCTGAAATCCTACTTTGCAGCCCTTAAGAGCTTATCTGAAATAATCTTGTGCTGGTTTGTAATTCACTGTGCAATTTCCTGGTAAGAGAAGATTTATTTTAGTTTATAATTTATTTTTACCTCTGTTTTTCACTGTTTGTAAGAAGAAAGGGAACTCTAGCCATCCCAAGGGGACTAGTCAGCTATAAATACACACAGACTGCAGAGACGACAATCTAGAGATCATATGAAACAATCCTGTATTGGAGTGTGATTGACTGTGCAATTACTTGGTAACAGAAGATTTACTTTGATTTATAGTTTATTTTTACCTATGTTTTTCACTATTTATAAGAAGAAAGGAATAACTTGTAGACATGAAGATTTACTTTGATTTATATTTTGTTGTTTTACCTCTAATCTTCATTATTTTTTGTTAGAAAGAGAGAGATTTTAGAAAGGGAAAGTCTAGCCGACCCAAGAGTCCCATACAACTATAAATATACACAGACTCCAGACAGGATAACCCAGAGCTTATCTGAAATTATTCAGTGTCAGTTTATGATTTTTTTATCTTTACTTTTATAATGAGGTGTGACTACAAGCTTTTCTGACTGGCTCATCTGGTGCGGATGGTGACAGTGACAACTTTATTGTACTTAATTTAATGTTTAGTTTTAAATTGTGATTTTTTTCATAGAAGTTGACTTGCAATCTCTTTAAATTCTGTGGTAAATGATTTTGATTATCCTTTTCTTTTAGAATTTTTATTTGTTTGCAGCTTAAAATCAATTTCTTAAATGAATATGCCATTAATGATTTGCTAAAGCACAAGTATCTTATGCAGTATAATAAATGCTATGTATATTTAAAGGTAACATCTGATGAATGCACTTGTGCAATTGGCACTTCTTGGACAACTGTTATATATTTAGATATATTAATGATTGGACTGATGAAATAATGTTAAGGAAAGTGCAAACAGAACATATATAAAGGAAGCATTTGTTGTCAGTAAAGATCACTCAACCCTATTAAACATGATACTGCTGATGACAGACTTGTACTTCAGGATATAAGAAATCAATAGGCTGAGGATTTACAGCATGTAGAAGAATAAACTGAAATAAATTGCACTGGAGAAACAGACTTCCCTTCACCACTTCAAAGTGCTTTAAATAGAATCATTGTTGTTCCTTTAAAAATAACTTTAATAAAATAATGGAATCACAAAAATGATCAAGCGCTTTCGTCCTTAATAACAATGGACTTCATCAGAATCACAAATGTTAGTAAGACAGTGAGTTTATATACTTAACCAAATTAACCAATAAAGCTGAATTAATTAATAGTTGTAAAGCAACAGCAGCTTACTATTAATGAACACCACTGTCCTCAGCAAGTAAACCCAGAATAAACAACATCAAAGTAATAAACACATTTTCTTTATTTAAACTTATTTGACCTTAACTTTAAAAATGGTTGTAAATTGAAATTGTCATTTAACCCAGGGGGGATGATTAGCATATAATCTCTTCCTTCAAATAGGGTCTTGAAATCACCACCCCTTACGTTGACTTTTACCTATTCTAAAAGCCCAAATTTAAAAGTAGAACACATTGGGCTACTAATCAGATGTTTATGTAGAGCATTGTTAGTGTTTCTCTTGCCAATTTCATAAAAATGCTAGTAAATCCTATTTCTTAGAGCTGTTTCAGTTTTGCCTACGTAGAATACTTGGCAATCCATCCACAGCCAAATACACAACCTCTTTTGATGAACAATTCCCTTTAATGAATATTATTTCAGATTGTGTTTTATTTTTCAAAGACAATGAATTAACTTTATTGCTTACAGGAACCATACTTAAAGGTACTTGTTTTAAAAGTTGTTTTGGGTAACTTACACTTTATGTCACATTCAAACAACTGCTAAATTTCCACACAGTCTTAAAAACAAAAGAATAGAAGGATAAGGGCCTAAAGTTTGATAAATGTCAGGGTTAATCTTAAGAAAATCCCATTTATTCAAAAAGATGTTTTAATCTCTTTAGTCTGAGGCCCATATTCTAAAATCAATGTCCTTTCAAAATCAGTAGGTTCCTGTAATTGGCTGGTTTGTACCAGACCTGTACACAAAAGGGGTTTATATTTATTCTCCTATTGTGACAATACATATTCCTATATTTGCTATAGTTCTTAACTCTATTTTTACATCTTCATATTCAGTGGTCATCCTGGCTGCCCCGATAAATTGGCCTTTAACAATGCTGATTTTCTGTCTAAGTGGATGACAGCTGGTAAACTCTAAGTAATAATTAGTAAATGTTGGCTTCCTATATATTCTAGACTTAAAGCCTTTACCAGTATTAAAAATTGTAGTGTCTAAATAATTAATATTATCTTTATTGTAATGATAAGTGAATTTAAAAAAAATCTGATAAACTGTTTATATACATTATAAAATTATTAATTTCTTGCTCAGACCCTTTCCATAAAATAAATATATCATCAAGGAATCTTACACATAATTTAATAAACTTTTTAAAATTAATTTCTAAAACAACTTTATTCTCCCATTCTAATAATGTCGTTAGCATATATGGGAGCACACGATGCTCCCATAGCTACTCCTTTTATCTGTTTAAAATACCCCCTTAAAATAAATAAAATTGTTATCTAAAACCAGACTCATAAACTCATTAATTAAATTAATCTTATTGGTATCTAAAAAGCCAGCCCTTAACATACTGTTGTAAAACAAATCCATGCTGTCTTCTTTGGATATGGAAGAAAATAAATCTACTACATTGATATTAAGAAAATGATATCCTTGGTCCACAAATCATCCTTTATTCTACCCTAGAAGTCCCAGGAATCAATGATATGATGCCCAACATATTTATAAGTTGGTTTCAGTCACTTGGCTATGACTATTCCAATAGGGTACGTCTTGGAATTACAACCAACCATAGCTGGCCTAAAAGGTGGATTGTCTACATTTTTGTGTATTTTAGGAATTCCAAAGATTGTGGCTGTTACTGAAAATTTGACTTTGAGAAAATTATATAGGTCCAGGTAAATTCTTTGATCTAACAAACATTCCTCCAAAAAGGAATCAATTCTTCTATAATTGGTATTGATTTAATTAACAGAGACTGGTAATTACATTCCACAATCACATAATAACTCAAACATGGTCATAGAATAATTAATCGAATCAGAAAGTACTATATCCCACTCCCTTGTCTGGCTTTATAATATGAATAGTTGAATCATTCCTCAATTTCTCAAACAATGTTCTCTCATCCTTACTTAAGCTGTCAAAAAGTATCTCCTTTTGTTAACTTCAGCTTGTAAATTATAAATATCTTCAATTGTAGCCTTTTCTAACATTGCAAGTGTGGGGTTTATTGGGGGGTTAAATGTACTTTTTTTCTTTAGATCACTTATGTTACTAGTCAAAGGTAATTGGTTGGTTGGTCCCTTATCCTTATAAAAAAAAGCTAAATTTAACATTTTAGTTTCAAGAATTACATCCACTAGGTTTTCAAACTTTTAGAGAAAATGAAGAAATGTTCTTCAGTAATTTGGTTCTTAGTATAATTATAAAAATGAAAATCCTTAAATGTATGTACAATTTTTTTCTTACAGTAATGTTCTTCAATCCTTCCAAGTTCAGTTTTGACTTCTTCCTTTTCACCTACTCCTTATCTCTTTCTTCTACCTTATTTTTGGAAAAATCAGAAATGAGCACAACAATACAATGTGTGCTGCACACATAAGCTGGGTTGTGCTGTAGCTCCTTTCTATTTAATAGTGAATTTTATTGGTGTTTACTACCTGTAGACTCTGGGTCTTCTCTGCTTCCAGTCATAGTTGTGATGATTTATTTCAATTTATTGGTCATATTTTATTGCACTGTTAAGCCTTTTTAGATTATTAGCATGTAGAAAAAAATAAAAAAGAAAGGAAGAAGTAGAAATAAGAAGGGAGAAAAAGAAATTAACTAATATTACTAATTCAAGGAAAATACATACTAAAAAGGACACTGCTTTGTTATGAAGCACACAGATTAAGGGAAAGATAATGTTGTTCTATCAGAAAACCTTCAGTCTACAGAAAAAGGCATATTTTTTCCAAAAATAAGGTAGAAAAAAGAAGTAAGGGGTAGGTGAAATGGAAGAAGTCAAAACTGAACTTGGAATGATTGAAGAACATTACTGTAAGAAAAAAAGCGGAGAGAGGCTGATGCTGATGACATGGGTCAAGTTGGGGAAATACAGAGACAGTTGGATGAGAATTGTAGGGTTGCAAATGTAATAAACAGTAAAAAAAGTGGGATTATTAAGACTAATTGTGATGAAAATCATTCCTTTGTAACAATAAAGCAGATTTTACTGAATTAGAAGTTAGAGATTCTCCAGATCTGCTCAGAAGTGGTATACTTGTAACACAAGGTTCAATTGTTAGAGGAATTGACATGTTTGCAAAGAATAAAATAACTAATAGTTATAATAACAATAATAATAATAATAAAAACAATAATAAATAACTAGACAGGGAAAGATGATAGAATGGGAAGATACCAAGAATTATTTATGGTCAAGATTTCTGTCTTGTAAATTGTCTTAATGTGGAGCTTTTCTCCCCGGGCCTCTGCTGAAAATGAACATACATCCAGTTGGACTATCCCGGTCAACAAATGTAAGATAAATAAATAAATGTGGGGACTGCAGGTTAGAGATTGCTTTCCCTATCAAGGATTGATATCAAAGTATAGGCAAAGAAAAAGAAATAGGGAGGTCCTAAAAAGACCAGCACTGGTAGAGTTCTTAGTAGAATATAGAACAGAAGCTGCCATTGAAAAAGGAATCATTAGTAGAGTGTATAAATATTGCATGATAACTATAAGAATCAATCAGTGGAAGTTAGAAAGGATTAGGAAGAGAGATTGGATAAGCAATTCACAAAGAAACAATGGGAGGATATATGTATGCTTCCCAAATATGCAACAAAAATGTAGAAGATTTAAGATTTTTGCTTGGAAATGTTTACATAGATATTTTTATACCCCAAATAGACTCCAGAGAATTTTTCCTCAGGTAGACAGCAGGTGTTGGAAATGTGACAGGGAGGGAAGAAAGAGGTAATTGGGAACATATTTTCTAGGAATGTGGTGAGTTGGTGGACTTTAAGGATTCCCTGCAGTATGCATTGTCAGAGATGCTGGGTGGGCAGATTGGTGTGATAAGGGTGATAATTTTTCTGAGCTATGATACAGAATCAGAATTACCTAGACATGGTAAGGCCTTGCGATGTCTAATTATGGTGGCTGCCAAAAAAGCAATTACTAGAAAATGGAAATCAAAATCTAAACCAACTAAATTAGAAGTACTGAATATAGGGGACTATATGACAGTATCTAATGGACTAAATAGTGAATGCTATTTAGTCGATCTGATACTGTAGAAATGGCAAAATAGCAAAGTCACGAAACATCAAATTTTTTCCCAGGGAAAAAAATGGTGGGCCGTCTTCGGGACTTTGCTATTTCCTCCATTATGGTGCGATTTCAGAGTTGGTATATTTAAGTAGTGGGGTGTGGGGGGCTGTGGGGGGTGGTGGGCAAAACCCCCCACTTAAATTTGTGTTTAAGTTTTTTTTTTTTTTACGGAGCAGCAAATTTTTTCCCTGGGAAAAATTCGCTGTTCTGTTTGTTCAATATTTTGTTGTTTCGATATTATTGGTATGATGAAATAGCATTCGCTATTTACATCGTACGATAATATGATATAGACACGAATATAGTAACAGAGATAAAACAACTGGAATTGAGATCTTTAGAAAAGGGTAGGAGCAAAGTATGTAGGAAAATGGGGATTGTGGGAACGATACATACAAGGGAGGAATGAGGTTTAAAAGAAGGCAGTACTTAAATATGTCATGTGATGTTTGACTGAAAATGATTGGGTAGATGATAAGTGATGTATAATGTTTACAACTGAGAGTGTCTCAGTATGGTTTGTGATGCAAAATGCTTGCAACTAGGATTCTGTCGGTGTGGTTTGTCTTCATTTATATAAATGTATGATTGCCTATGTCATAAGTGATAGTTTAATAAAGATGTTTCTTGTTTAAAAAAAGGCAGAAATTGAATAATTTATGCAATGTTGCTTAGGTTATATGATATAAAGCAGTAATGTGAAGTATAATGTTTTTAAACATGAACTTGTTAATATAGTTTGAGTACTTTTATATAAATGTAAATTTTCCTGTTCACAAGTGATGATTCAGTAAAGGTGTTTAAAAAAAACAACATTAACCCATACACAGTTTGTGGGATAGGTGACTGGCCAACTGACAAAAATCATATTATTAAGGTCAGTGATATCTGCTCCAGACAGAAAAGTATTACCAGCTGTTTCCCACAAAGCTCTGCCCTGGGCCCTCTCCTGTTTGGTATTTACTTCTCTGCCAAGTTAACCAATATCAGTGCACTATTACTAAGCAAGTTTGCTGATGATTGCAAACTGGGGGCCGTAATCGAATCTCATTCTGATACTCAAGTAATCCAGTAAGAGCGAGACCAAACAAATGCTTGATGCGTAAATCATCGGCTTACCCTCTATGCAAAAAAAATTGGCATAGTTTCTTTTGGTCAATCTAGCATTAGTTCCACTTACCAAATAAATAATGTTTCTTTTAAATCTGACACCATCATCAGGGACTTGGTACCTTTACTAATAACAGACTCTCCTTTGACCACCATGTCTCTGTGGTTGTTAGAAAATCCTTCTACCTTGTGCAACTTCTCCTGCACAATATTGTCTCAAGGTCCATAGAAGTTGTAGAGACACTTTATTCCTCCCTTAATAAGCCCATCATTAAATACAATACCTTCCTTTTGCATGTACCTCTCTAAGCACCTAAACCAATTCAAGAGACCTCATTACTTCCTCACCATAAAGATCTCAGCTCCACCATTAATAGATCCACTTATTAGATGAAAAACCCTGTCATATAGACTCCTGAGGGGTAATCTCTGCTTATCTTTCCATAATATGAATGATCCAGCACTCTTTGAACACCTTCTTGTAAACAGAGCCAGTGGTAAAACAAACAGCAATTCTAAAGACCTAAACCTGGCGGGAGGTGGCGGTAGCTGGCCCAGGTGTAAGTTGTCAGTGGACATAATTGACAGGTGCTGACAGTGTGAGAGTATATAATTTGCATTGCTGCAATGACTACTAATGTTCTGAAGCACTATATGTGTGATTTTTATTAGTTGTTTTAAGTTGACAGGAGTCCATGGTGTGATTCTGGAAGTTCATGCTTTTTGGTATGGATTTGTGATAATTAACTGTCACAATCTCCTAGTTGTTTTTTTTTTTTTTTTTTTTTTTTTGCCTCAACTTTTGAGTTGAAGAGGGGCACCAGTTTCAATAACTGCACATGTTGCCAGATATACTAGTCATGATTATATCTATACTGCTCCATCAGCATCAACAAATGTCATAACAGTTATGCCAACATATTCCCTATTTGTAAACAGGCTTCTCTTACACATAAAGTAGAGTACTTCTTTAGAAACCTCTAAAAATAATATGGATGACTAGGTGGGTAATTGCTAATTTTCACCTAGGATATGTGAGGAAAATTTGCTTAATGGGGGACATTGTTAGTCTTCCATCAGTAGTAGGTAAAGTAACTGATTTTTTGATGCTGTCCTTAGCCATAAGCTGAATAAAAACATATGAATCTATAACACAGAGATTAAAATTGCCTGTGGGTGATAAATCTAATAAGTGGTTTATATTTACAACAGAGATAATTTTTCCCTTTGTTCATCAGAGTGACCTCAGAGCTAGTTTATATAAGTAGTAGTAGTGGGTGGAAGCTATAGTCCTCCATATGGGGTGAAGGAAACTTAGCCCCTCTGCAAAAATGCTTATTTCTGTAATTCTCTGCCTGTCATATCTGTAACCATAAGTCAAGATTTGATGTCTCAATGTATGAGCGTTTTGGCAAGCTGGTGTTTTTGATTCCTTTAACTCTGTGGGCTTGCTGTCAGTGAATTAGTGATTGGAATAATGGAACAGATCTTAATTTTGACATTGTTATTTATTCTACTAATTTATTTATTTGTTTATATAAATTGCCGATCAGGAAAGCCTGCAAGGGCAAACCCTGTTTTCAGCAGAGTCCCAAGGAGGAAAGCCCAACAGTGATAATATAGCTTGTGCAATTATTGAAAAGTACCAACCGTGTAAACAAATAGAATAACTTGGACTTGAACCAGAGTCTGGTATTGGGAGATGGAGATGAACAGAAAGAAAACCAACAACACTGAAATTGGTGAATAAATATGAGATTATAAAGCATCAATCACATTTGTGAAATATGGCTTTACAAAAAAAGTGGCTGAAAAAGATTGGACTTTTGTTGACTTTGTTAAACTTGTAGGTAGATTGAAAAGCATATACTCCACTTCTTGTCATTAATGTTTGGAAGGCCACTAAAAAAGTAGCTGTAAGTAGAACAGTTTTTGTTCTTAACAGTATTTGTATACAGTACTAATAGTATTTGTATTAAATATCTCCTGATATAAATTGCATATTTTATATATGTATAGTGAAGAAAATTTGTGAAGTATGTAGTCAGGGGTATTTAAAATGAGTTTGTGAGGGTGAGTCAGAGATTGTTGTATGTGATAGCGATACTAAAGTAAGCAATTACTTTTTAGGTTTGAGAAATGTAGTCATTACAATGTAAAAAGAGAAGAAATGCTGGACAAATGCATATTTAAGTTAATATGCTGTAATCTTGGGCTGTTGGGGTGGAGGATGGGGTATAAAAGTGCACGGATTATAATATATGTAGAACTGAGATGTTTTCTGTTACTTTTGCATAGGTGAATGCTTGGGTTAATCCCCTTCACTTAATGTAAAAACAATTTTTTGTGTAAGCATGTTGGTTTGAAAAATAAGAAAAAAGTTGTGAATGCAATGAGAAATTTTCCTTTAGCAAATAAATGTTCCATATGAGTTGAGAAGTCTGCAGCTGAGGGTAGTTATACATTCTGTTTTTATGTTTCCATTGAGACAAACTGACTACAGGTGCAGACAATAAATCTTGAGAGGTCTGAGCATTGTTTGCTGATGGAAATGTAAAACTAAAAGGTGCAGGGGCAAGCAATTCAGTAAAAAAATAAAGCTTGAAACTATTGGAAATAAATAAGAGATACTAGCTTTCCTGGTACCTAAATACTTCAGTGCATTTGATAGAACAATATATAGTTTTGTTTCATAGATAGTCACTTACGGTTAAAAGATAATGTTTTCTGAAAGTAGACAAGCTGTGTTTTCATATCTGGGAAGGGAAGAGAGATAAGAAAAGAACAGAACAGCAATTAATATAAGCAGGAGAAGAAGTTGTAGCATTCACTTTAGCATTGATAACCTTAATTTTTGGTTAGGAATACCTGAGGGTGCAGCTGTCAATTTGGGACAATTGTTCCTATCAGGATGATTAAACTTCATTATTTGAAGATGCACACAGTTTGTGCATTTGTTTCAAGTAAATAGTTTATGGCGATTTTCAAGAGGTGTTTTTTTTTGAGGGTTTTCATTAACATAAAAAGTCTTGAAATATGTGACATAGGTTCAGTGGAAGTGTCAAGAAACAACTATTAAAAAGATCAACCTGCCAAACATAAGTTGGAAACAGATAAATTAAACAGGCTGTCATGTATATAATAGGTGGGAATAATAACTTCTTATCATAATGGCTACACCATCAATATTATTTTGGAATATAAATGGCTTCACAAGTATGCACAAAAAGATAAGAGTACTGAATTATACTAAGAAGTGCAGAGTGCAAACAGCAATACTACATGAGACACATTTCAAAAGAAATGACCATCTGAATTTGAGAAGGAAAGTATTTCAGGATGGATATTCAGCAGAATATCAGGGACAAAGGAAAAGGGGAGTACTTATACTAATTGCTAGATGATCTCTAATAGTGACAGAATAAGAAAAAACAATAATAGTGAAAGATTTGTGGTAGTAAGGGGCTACTGGCAAAGGATGAGGATTATGTTGGCATGTATTTATATTCCACCTAAAACTGATATTATGGTACTTAAGAAATTCTGGGGAGAAATAATTAGTTTTCAGCAAGGAATATTATTTATAGGTGGGACTAGAACTTGATTTGCAACAATAAAGATGTATATGGGGGAACCAAGAAGAGAAAATATAACAAAATAGCTGAAGATATTTATGAAAAGTATTTGGCATGGAAAACATGAATTCAGTAATAGGAACTTGAAGAGAATTTTCATATTATTCCTTATGATATAATAACTGAGCTAGACTAGACAGAAATTATATTTCAGAGGCACATATGCATTTAATTGAAAGATTTGACTCACATCCAATAACTATTTCAAATCATGCACCAATAATAACTAAGATGAAAATGCAGGGTAATGAAGGAAAAATGAGACACTTACACTTCCCCACCTACCTGTTAAAACAAGAGGAATTTAAGGAATGGGAAGTGGAAATTATTTGGGAAATGTTTTTGAAAATAGAAAATTCTTCTGGTTATAGCTAGTGAGTGGGATAAAATGAACCTGGAGTTTTAAAACTGGGTAGAAATAAAAGAAAATAGATATGGTTAAGAAGTAACAAGAATTATTTAGGGGCCCTGACAAAGGTTAAAGCATTGCAGAATAAGGGGAATCTCACAGAACAAGAAGAGCCACAACTGCAGAGTGCTAAAGAGAAAATTCAGAGTATCTGGATAATATGTATGAGTTTAGAAAGACTGCTGTTAAACAACATATTTTTTGATAATAACACCAGAGCATAAACACTATTGGCATATTGACATAAGCAACAGAAAGTAGAAATGGTTGTTGCCAACCTTAGAGATCCTATAACAAGAAAAATAAACATAGATCCTATACAGCTATTAGAGATACTTTGGAAAATTTATGAACATTTGTATAAAACAGAAACTTGTGGAAAACAAGAAAGAGCACAGATGTAAATATTTATGGAAGACAAGTATACCAAGGTTAGAGGTAGATAAGGTTCAACAATTAACAGTTAAGATACGAGGAGATGAGATAAAAACTGTGATGTATAATCAAGCTGCAGGAAAGTCTCCAGGAATAGACTGTGTTCTGAGGAAGTTTGGAAGCTAGCAGGGAAGAAAATTATAAAGATTAGGAAGGTTTTGTTTTTACAGTATTTTTAAAAGTAGGGGAACCACCAACATTCTGGAAGAAATCTGTGGTGGGTGTAATACCTAAATACAAAAAATCAAGTGCTGAAACATAGGAAATCTAAACATCCCCTGTTTTTTTCTAACACACATAAAAGAAAACAGAATAATAATAGTAATAAATATGGAATGGAAAATACAAAGTGTAGATATATTTTAACATATGATAAGAATATGAACGTTGTTAAGAACATTATTAAAAAATACTGGCTACTTTTGTCACAGGTCCCCGAATTATGGGATGTTTATTCAGAAAACCTTTCATTTACATATAGGAGATGTGCCACCCTAAAAATAAGTTATGTTATAAAGAACAAAATATCTATAATCATCAGAATTTGGGTAAGGTAGGAACATATAAATGTTATCAGTGTACCCTTTGTAAATATAGTCTTACTGATATAAATTTTATTGACCCAGTGAGAAATATTGAATTTAATATTCATGCTTCTGGCAATTGTCAAACCAAAAACTTGGTATACATGGCCAAGTGCATGAAGTATGATCCATTCTATATTGGCAAGACTAATCAAATGCTTAAGAATCGTATTAGCAGTCATATATTTGAAATAAAAAGAAAAGTTATAACAAATGCTTTATATAAACATATATTAGAAACAGATGAGACACATAATTTTAAATTTTGTATTATAGAGAACATCTATGACTCCCTGAGAGGGGGCGATATATTAAATGCAACAGAAAGATTTGAGAATAAATGGATCCTTTATTTCAGGGCATTTTCTCCACCTGGTCAAAATGGAGTTTATTCTTTGAAACCTGAACTCACGCATCTACATAGTTGTATTAAGTGATTTTATATATATGTTTATGTAATATTTTTTACACATTATTTTATAATTTTATATACATGCTTTAAGTTTGTGCATCTGCTGTTGTAATATAATTTATTATGCACATGTGCTTTAATTTTATTAAAGTGTTAGTAAGTGCTATATAAACCCTTCACATTTACAGTTTGGTTAATGACTGAAGAAGCAGATTTTTTTTCTGTGAAAGTAGCTTGTACGTTGTTTTGTACTGGCGCAATAAATTAAATATAGTGAACCTTGAGTATCGTTTTGTGGTTTTGGTATAGCTTCTGTGTGCTGTTTTTTGGAAGGGAGGCAAACATTTGACATTATTAGAACAATAATAATCCAGAGGGATGCAGAATATACTGCTGTTGTTGGTGGGACTTGATGCATAAGAAGCATTCAACAGAGTAAGTAGGGATTTTTATGAGTAAGGCAATTGCATTCCCTGATACAATAATAAGGTTACTTAGGAAGATATATGAGGGATTGGAGGCAAGAATTAAAGTGTGGGAGTTCCTCTCTTATACTTTCTGTCAGAACAGGTGAACCAGGCAGGGATGTCCACTTTTCTTTGTTATTTGCTTTATATTAAAACTATTGGCAAAGGAAATAAGGTACTCAGAAATTCAATTATATAATTAGTATGGCAATAAAGACAAGTCTTTATCTCCAGACAAGATTATTTTGTACCTGATAAAACCAGAAAAGGAGATCTCAATGTTGTGGAACATTTTGAGGCAGTTTCAAGTCTTTTTGGGATATAAAATTAATGAAGATATTACAAAGGCTATAGTTGCAAATTATGTACCCACACAAATTGTTTCAGCAACACCCATATTTATGGGGACACAATAAAATGAAGTATTTAGGAGTATGAATTAAAAAAGGCTTCTGTTATGGCAGCTAAGGATATACGGGAAGAGACTAAACAAAAGGTAATACAAAACAGAAACTGGAAGCTCTTGTTTATGGACAGGGATAGTAAGATACAAGCAGTGAAGATGTTTCTAGTACATTTAGTTTTATACACTGATCAGGCATATTTTTATCAATCAGACAAGAAATTGTGGACATTTATTAAAAAGAGTTGAAGGATTTTATCTGGGAGGGGAAAAGGGCAAGGGTCACATTGGATAAGATGATCCTTCCAATTGAATAAGGTGGTAAAGGATTACCTGATTTGAAAAGATAATTTAGAGCTACACAGTTAAGGCTCTTATAGATAACACAAGCAGGAAACTATAATTCAAAGTGGAAAGGGAAGATGACAAAGCAGGGAGGAAGTCAAGAAATAAGGAGAGAGTGAGATTTTGGATGCATATCCTTAAGGAGAATAACAAGAGCTATAAAGAAAATTATATTCTTAAAGTTGCAGAAAGTATTTTAAGAACTAAGCCAAAACAAGAATGGAGAAAGGAGATTTTTGTTCCAATAGGGATGACTGCAATTAGGGTTACAGAGAATAACCAAGAGGGGGCTGGAATTTACTGGAGAAAACTGTCAAAGAAATCAAGGTATTGGGAGCAAATAACTAGAGAGGGAAAGGCAATAGAATGGGAAGAAGCCAAGAAGCACTGCAGTCTAGAGACTGCCTTCTGTATTAGGGACAGATATCTGAGTATAGGCAAAGTGAATGGAATAGATGAACTCTAAGTGAAATACCTGCTCTGGTAGAGTTTTTAATTGAATCTAGAACAGAAGCTGCAGTTAAAAAGGATCAGATCATTTGTAGGGCATATAAAGTACTGCACAATAACTATAGGAACCAATCAGAGGAGGTTAGAAAAGATTGAGAAGAGAGACTGGATAAGCAATTCACAAAGAAACAATGGGAGGGCATGCGTATGGCTTCCAAATATGCAACAAAGTCTAGAAGATTTAGGATTTTTGCTTGGAAGTGTAGTGTTTACATAGGTATTTTTATTCCCAAGCAGACTCCAAAGAATATTTCCTCAAGTAGATGGCAAATGGTGGGTGTGTGATTGGGAAGCAAGTGATAAATGGGAACATATGATTTGGGAGTGTAATGAGTTAGCAGACGTTAACAATTCCCTACAGAGTACTCTGTCAGAAATATTAGGTGAGCAAATTATTGTAACTAAGAAAATTATTTGTGATCTGGGATACAAGATGTGAATTGTTTAGACATAGTAGGGCATTATTAAGGTTAATTCTGGAGGCTAGGAAAAAAAAGCAATTACTACAAACTGGAAATCAAAGTCTAAACCAACTGTATTTGAATTACAGAATATTATAACAGAAATAAAACAAATGAAAGTGGATTCTTTAGAAATAAGTAGGTGTCCATGGGACCAGACAACATCCCAGGCTGCGTTTTACACGAACTTCAGAAAGAACTGGCTCCCCACGTAAGCACCATGTTCAATAATAGCCTCACATCAGGCTTTGTGCCCACTGAATGGCACACAGCAATAGTTATCCCACTCCACAAAGGGGGAGCCACCACTGATCCTGGGAACTATCGACCTATTATCCTGATGAGCCTGGTCTGCAAGGCCATGGAATGTATCATCATGGAACTCACAAACAAAGACATTGGTAACCTCCAAACTCTGGATCCCACCCAGTTCGGGTTTGTGAAAGGCAGCTCATGCCTCCTGAACCTGATCGACTTCTTTGAGGCAGTTCCCTAAAGCCGTGGATGAGGGTAAGGTGGTTCACACAGCCTATCTTGACCTCGCCAAGGCTTTCAATACCATCCCCCATTCTGGAATTATAGATAAACTCACTAAACTAGGTATAAATCCCTACGTCACAAGATGGGTTGCCAACTGGCTCACTGACAGAACCCACACTGTAAAAGTTGCAGACTCCAAATCTGACCTCAAGGCAGTGACAAGTGGAGTGCCACATGGTTCCATCCTGGAACCTCTCCTGTTTGGTATCTACTTCTCTGAAGTACAGGCTAACACAGAAGGTCTCTGGCTGACAAAGTTCGTGGATGATTGCAAACTAGGAGCCATAGTCAAGTCCCCAAAAGATGTGGACATCCTATAGAAGGGCCTCACTGAGACAGATGCCTGGTGTCAGAGTCATGGCCTCAAGCTCAATGCCAAAAAGTGCAGTGTCATCCCCTTTGGTAAAAACTCTGTACCCATGAACTACCACATGGGCAGCAATCTACTTAACACCGAATGCGTGCTAAGAGACCTTGGGACCCAGGTGGACAGTAGTCTCTCCTTTGATAGTCACATCACCACAGTAGTCAGGAAGGCCTTCTACATGGCACACCTCATCATAAAAGGGTACTCATCCAGGAAAAAAGAGGTCATTGTTCCCCTCTGCTCGTCACTCATTAGACCCATTATGGAGTACAATGCCCCTTTTGGAATGTACCTCACAAGACATCTGCAGCAGTTGGAAAAGCCACAGAAGTACCTCACAAAGTGGATTACTGGCCTCAAACAAATGTCCTACACTGACCGCCTCAAAAAACTCCAGCTTTACTCCGTAGCATATCGCCTACTCTGAGGTGATCTCTGCCTAACATATAAAGCTATGTCAAACCCAGAGCTGTTGGACATGCTACACCTAAAGAAATCCCAATCCCTCCACACGCTCTAGGGACATAAACCTTGTCACCACAATAAACAGGACACGCTGGAGGGATAGATTCCTGTCCCAGAGACTTCCTATACTCTGGAACAAGCTACCCATCTTTGTCAAGCAAAGTTCTTCATTAGCACTCTTCAAGAAAAATCTTGATGAGTGCATGGGAAATAGGAAATAGACCCCGGGGATCACTTCTGTGTCTCTACTGGACAGTGGCACAGGAAAATAACTTTCTTGGGTGGCATAAGCTATGGTACCTTGGTGGTTAGGCTTACATAGGCCCTTGGGCCGATAGCCTAGTACCTACCTATGAACCCATAAAGTACATAGAAAAATGCAAATTGTGAGAACAAAACACAAAAAATAATGTTTCAGATGAGGAGTGAGGTTTAAGGATGACAGGAATTGATCAATTTATGTAATGCTAAACTGATGATAAATATACGAAAGAACATATGTGATGTACAGTGTCTGCAACTGGGAATATGTTAATACGGTTTGTTTTCTTTTATACAAATGTATGTTTGCCTGTGTCTTAAGTGATAATTCTTTAAAGGTGTTAAAAATAAAAAGGCTCATATACATAACACGAGCAGAAAGCTATAATTCAAAGTGGAAAGGGATGATGATGAGGAGGAGGAGGATGAAACAGGGTGGAAGGTCAATAAATAAGTACAGAATGGGATTTTGGATGGAGATCCTTACAGAGAATAACACAGCCATATAGAATATTTTATTGGTAAAGTAGCAGAAGGTATTCTAAGAACTAAGCCAGCACAATTAAGGAGAAAGGAGATCTTGCTGATAGGGATGACTACAATTAGGGTTACAGAGAATAGGCAAGAGATGGGTGGAATTTACTGGAGAAAACTGGCAAAAGGACCAGGGTATTAGGAGCAGGTCATTAGAGAGGGAAAGTCACTAGAATAGGAAGAGGTCAAGAAGACATTTGGACTGCAGGCTAGAGACTGCCTTTCCTATCAGGGATTGATATCAGAGTATAGGCAAAGAGAAAGGGATAGATGAATCCTAGTGAAAGACCTGCTCTGGTAGAGTTTTTAGTTAAATCTAAACAGAAGCTGCTGTTAAAAAAGGAATAATTATTAGGCACATAAAATATTGCATGATAACTAAAGGAATTAATCAGAAAAGGTTAGAAAAGATTGTGAAGAGAGACTGGATAAGCATTTAAAAAAGAAACAATGTAAAGACATATGTATGGCTCCCAAGTATGCAACAAAGTCTAGAAGATTTAGGATTATTGCTTGAAGGTGTTTGTATAAGTATTTTATACCACAAACAGACTTCACAGAATTTTTCTTCAGATAGATGGCAAATGTTGAAGGTGTGATGGGGAAGAAAGATGTAATGGGGACATAGGTCTTGAGAGTGTAATGAGTTGGCAGACCTTAAAACTTCCCTACAGAGTGCTTTGTCAGAAATATTGTGTAAGCAAATGCTTGTAACTAAGGAAATAATTATTTTTAGCAGGGACATAGTATCTAAACTGCCTTGACTTACTAAGGCCTTGTTAAGTTTAATTCTGATGGCTGCCAAAAAAAAACAATTACTAGAAAATGGAAATCAAAGTATAAACCAACTGAATTTTAAGTACTGAATATTGTCACAGAGATAAAAAAACTGGAAGTGGGATCTTTAGAAAAAGGTAGTTTCCCAGCAAGAGGTTCTCCTGTTCAATTCCCGGCTGGGGTGCCTTCTGTGCGGAGTCTGCATGTCCTCACTGTGTTCGCGTGGGTTTCCTCAGTTTACTCCAATTTCCTCTCACATGTAGTAGGTGGATAGGATACTCTAAACTTGAGCCTAGGTGTGAGTGTATGTGTGAGTGTGTGGTACACCCTCTTAGGAGGGGTGAGCACTGGGCTAGCAACCCATCCCATAAAGCCATAACCGCTCCAGAAACAATGAGTGCCTGGAGGGGCACTCACTGCATGATGTGCTGAATGGCATGAATGGAACTGAGAGACAAGGAGAGACAGAAGAGGAAATTACATAGAAGTAAATGGAAATTGTGAGAAGAACACATGCAGAATAATGTTCTGGAGGAAGAGTGAATTAAGGTTGAAGGGAATGCAGGAATTGTGCAATTTATGTAACGTTGGACTGATGAACTTATACAAAAGAACATACATGATGTATAATGTGTGCAGCTTGGAACATGTCACTATTTTTTTCTTTTATATAAACGTATGTTTGCCAGTGTTTTAAGTGATAATTCAATAAAGGTGTTAAAAAACAGTGTAAACAGATATAACATTCAACACGGGTAATATAACATTCATATACAGCTATAGAAACAGTTCCACTGAAATTAATACAGCATTTACAAATGGTTATGGGGTTACAATATTTGCATGGAATTACTAGATAAAGCATGCACAAGGTAGAGGTTATAATTTAGAATGACAGATTCTACAGATTTCTTCAAATGGCAATTTGTACAGAATATCAATTAAAAATGATAAGTCAGTACATCAACTTGAGCTTTTCATTACTATTTACTTAAGGTGGGTGTGTTACTAAGGGAGGAGGAGTACATCTGCAGTGCCATTGTGACATGATATATCTCTTAAAGAGATCTTAAAGGAGACCAAATTAAGGCTGGCTCTTTGATGAGGATGACGGCAGGTTATTCCAGGACTTAGATGCCGTGATGGAGAACTGTGACTCACCATGGTGCTTCTTAGACTGGAGAGGCATTGTTAGGAAGTGTTAGAGGCTCTGAGGGTACATGAGTGAATGATTATGCCACTGTATAAGAGAGTAAAGAATGTGCATTTGTCAGTGTAGTAAAGGATAGAGTGGACAATAATAAGGGTACAGAAGTAGAACTGGTTTTTGAGTTGAAGACAGTTGTTAGCTTTTACAGATATGCAGTGGTGTGTACTGTGGGTGTCCAAAAGTGAAGAGAAAGGCTGTATGATATGTAAGTCTAAGTTTATCTATTAGAGAAGAATTTAAATTAGTGAGGATAGATGAACAGTAGTCTAATGTTGGCAGGAGATAATGAGTGGTAGTAATTAGCCTCACTTTGGTGTTGGAAAGATTTAATTTGATAAAGGGAGCCCAGTTTGCAGACAAATGTGCAGACTGATGGTTCAATGTGCTAATTAAATTTTAGCTGGGAATCAAGGTGAGCACCTAGTAGCCCGAACTTTTGGAAGAGATCAAAATGGGTGAGGTTGATGTCTGTAATCTGAATAGTACTTGAAATTGTGAGGTTTTAGTAACCAGACTGATAACGTAAACAATCATAGCTTTTTAACTTTTTCTGTGTTTTCAACTTTAATCCATCTTTTTTGAGTCATAGGTAAAGAGGGTGAATGCTTTTGTAATAAGTTTTTATTGTATCAGATTAATTGGAAGAAAATAGAGGATGGTGCATTCTGTATACTATTATATATATATTATTACTGAATACAACAAATAGTAACGAACCAAGAGCAATGTCTTTGGGTACAGCAAGATGATCATGGGGGGGTAGGATTTGTTTAATCTGTCTAATAGCCTGGGAATGTTCAAAAAGATAGTTTGAGAACCATATTAGAGTTGACGAAGTGATACTGAAGTTGTAAAGTTTATGATTGACCATACTGATGGCTTTCAACAGGTCTTGAAATATGGCACCTATTAGTTGTCAATAAAATGTCATCGAACATGATTTGTGAATTTAAGGCATACAGTTTCACTTCCATGTCAGTTCCAGGTCATGTCATAGCTGAAAACTATGCTGACAGTAAATTATTTTTGTGAAGTGTTGTAGTTAATGGTAGTTTATATACTTTTCAAGAGTTCATGACAAGGAGGAGGTACAGCTCTGGGCTTGCACTGTCCTTGGTCTGTCAAGGGACTAACTTTTGTATTGTGGTGAAAGAGTTCTATGACAGATGTACATGAAGAGTTCCATGACAGAGGAACATGTCCTTTAACAGATCATTTTATTTAAACAGAGAAGGGTAAACAATGGTTTCTCTGTTTATTTTAAGGTAGTAAGAAGGTACATTGTCTATGGCACATGGGGAGGATTAAAGCTTCATTGCTATTGTTTTATAATTGTTGTGTGTGTGTCTTCATGTAGGTCTTTATTATTAAAAACTGAATTGTGGGAGGGAGTACTGACTTTGTGTGGGGCTTGTTGGACTAAGTTTGAGAAATCTTGATAGTAGATAAATTACTTCTAATAACCATGTCAAATAACTCTGGATGTGACTCGCTGTGCTCCTCACATGTCTCCAAACTGTGGAACTCCTTATCTCTGGCCCTCACACAATCAATAACTATAAATCCTTTAAAATGCACCTTAAATAACATCTCTTGATCGAGTGGATTTGCTCTTGCCCCACTCCTGGCTGAACTACATCCCATCTACCCTAACTCACACTAACCGCAATATTATTATTTCCTCTGCTGTCTAATCTGATGACTGCCTATATGCACCACATTGTATCTACCCCTAAACCTTAGTACCATTACTACATTGTTGACTGCAATTCATTTAAATAAATAAATAAATGTATAGATTTTTTTATGTACTCTGTGTTCTTCCACAGTAATGTATATTGCATGCAAGTATCAGTGCAACCTCAGTGCTTGAGTATCTCTACTGAATCTTGTTTGTAATGTAACATGGTTCCTTACATTTTATGATCTGCACTGTAAGTTTATATGTGATGTCTTGAAATTAAACTGTTATTATATGTAAAGGGGCTTTTCTCCCCAGGTCTTTGCTGAAGAGGGGTTACTTCTTGTGCCCAGCCAGACTATCCTGATGAATAAATACTAATAAATAAAAAATAATTTTTGGCAACATCACCTATTATTGTTTGTTACAGTTACTGCTGCTATTTATGAGCTGACAGAGTGACATCCTGTACACCTAACGAGAGGAGGCTAAGATAGAGTCCTGGTATTTCAGTGTGAAAGGATGATGTGAATTAAACCTTGAAGCAAACTGTTAATTTCAAAGATGCAAGAAGAGAACCTCTCAAAAACTGCACCAGTCAATTCACAACAGGGCTTTGGGCATTCAGTCAGGATAATATGGTCTGCAATATCAAATGCTACTGAGAGATCAAACAGGCCCAAAAATGGAATACAATCACTGCTCTTTCATAATCAACAGGCCACTGACCACTCAGATGAGAGTGGTATCAGTACTAACCTCAGAGGACCAGGATGCTGTCCACAATATGTTGAATGCATACATGAAAGTAAACATATTCAAATTTAGCCTGGTAAAAGTCTGCACTGTTCACATCAGACACATTGCCACACTTTATGGGTGAATGCAGAAGAGGAACTCCTTTTTTGACAATTTTTTAAAAATGTTTTGGCTCCCTTTATGTGCCCTCTAGGTAACCATTAGCTGTTCTCTAGGTCTTCTCTTACGGTTCCTCTTATCTTAATGTTCCTGGTACTATTCTCCTGCTCTGTCACTGCACCAGTGGCAGGTCAGGAAAGGGAAGTGGGGTGGAGCAGAGTAGCTGGCAAATTATGCTGTCCTGCATTTTTTATAATTAACCATTTTTGAGCTACTTCATTTGTTTTCTACTGGATTCCAATTGGGGCAACTCATGGTACTAGCAGGGCTGCAGCCCCCCTCCCATTCAAACAAAGAGGCATGAGTGTGTGACTAAACATTTTTTTGTTTTGTTTTGCAGTCAGTAAGCCAGCATGTAGGAAGGTAAGCACTTGATAACTCTGTGTATGTGTGTGTTTGTGTGTGTATGTATATATGTATGAATGGGACCCATTTCATTTATCAAATTTACTTTTATATGTATGTATGTATGTATGTATGTATGTATGTATGTATGCATGTATGTATGTGTGGGGGTGCATTGAACCTTCCATCTGTCCCTGACTTTGCTTCTCATTTTGGTCTAATTTCTTATAAACTGTGTGGTGTTCTGACAAATCAGTGAAGATTGCAATTACTAATTACTGAAAGACAAGTTTCAAATTTAATGCAAAGTCTGTTATTCTAATAACTTTGTAACTATATAAAGGTATTTTTCCATGATTTTGGTACTCTGCCTTCATTATTTTTTAGCTTTCTCTTTGATTCTTGAGCCAAAATCTTGAGAGGTATTTGGTGGTAGTTGGTCACACACCATATTATGTCATCAGTGAGGTATGTTTCAGTTATCTAATCTATGTAATTATTCATCTATTTAATCACAATAAACATCTGAAGTCTGCAGTCACAGTCATACAAGTGGCTAGAACTGATGGTCACATGAGTGTGTTTTGGTGCACTGGGATTAAAATTACTCTCACCAATTACTATTTTTTTATTTTATTTCATTCTGCTATATTTGGTGTATATAGTGAATAATGTTGGCGTTAATTCTTGGGTACAGGGGCTGTCTATGGATGAAAGTGATTGTAATTGTTGTCATTTCTTCAAGTTAAGCAATCATTATTCTGTCTTTGTAGAGTGAGTGTGCATTTGTGTGAATACTTTACTGGGTTTATTTTAACACAATCAGATATCTGAGTTGCGCACTCAATAGATTGGCTGTAAATGATGAGCGTCAGGGTTGTCTGTGATAAAAATGACTATGTATGTGTGGTGGAGGGGTTGCGGGGTATCTAATCTGAAAGTAACAAAATGTCCATAATTTTTTTCACTTTCAATTACAGTCAGACATCAGTATTATACTCAATAAGTGGTTGTCTGTGGTGGTTTGGCCAGGACATGTGAAATAGCAACTGATCATTGGCAGAGTGTTGCACTGACTAGTGTTGCTATCTAACAGTGCTTAGTTCTCTGGTTGAGTTTTGGGTTGTGATGCCTTCTGTGCGGAGTCCGAATGTATTATCTTTCTCTGTCTAGCTTTTAGCCACGTGCATTAGTTTCATTCCCCAGGCCGTCCATCCATCCACAATCTATTTTTCCCATTTTTGAATATGGGATTGGACTGGAGTATCATTTCAAAAGTAACAATCATCTAGACCAAATGTTCACACCACATACCCTCAGCGATATAATACATGCCTCTGGCCATTTGTGCTTTCACTTTCATCACAATCTAACAACAGAGTGGTAAACAGAAAATAACTATCTTTTCTGAAGGAGTAGGAAGGCAGGAATGATTCCCAAATAATGTTTATATTTGTAAGAAATTGTCTTCTCAGTTTATTGAGGAACCACAGTTTTATTGGCTTTGAACATTAAGTTTTAGACATCACCTACTTTTCCTTGAAAGAAAAAATGAGACTGAATATCTTTCCTTATTCACAACATTTTCCTCAGGCCATCTTTTGAACAACGTGTTATAAAAAATCTGTAAGATGCACCTCAGAACATCTAGAATCCTATGAATTCAGGAGACATGGTGACCCACATACACCCAGCTTAATTCAGTATCTTCCTCCAAATTTACTTGTCTTTGAAAACTTAATAGCAACAAAAAAGGAGAAAAGAGTGCATTGAATGACTTCAAAACAGGACAGGCCTTTTCATGGCTGTAATCTAGCCAGATGAAGAAACAATGCCAACATATGCAAGGAATGTCTGGGAGAGTGGAAGACAAATAGAAGGACTTTTGGTGTTTCATCTACAGCCATTCAACCACGACAGCAGGAAGTACAGCTGGTTGCAACACCGAGAGAATAGATACACATATTGTCTCTGCCCTGTACCCTTTAAAACATCCTTTTCCATCACTTCTATGAATGCATCAACTCATTTTACCTCAAATAGAATCCAATTATCCAAAAAGAGGACAAGAAGGAGGAAGAGAAATGGAGGGTAACTATATCAAGGTCTGCAGACAAGAAGCTGATCATGACAACCAGGTAACAGATAAAACAGATGTATTGACTTTAGTAGAGCTATCTGTTTTAAAGAAAAACAGCTGTACTGTCTTCAGTAGAGCTATCTGTTTTAAAGAAAAACAGCTGTATTGTCTTCAGTAGAGCTGTTTTAAAGAAAAACAGCTGTACTCTTTTCAATAGAGCTATTTGTTTTAAAGAAAAATCTAGTTTTTATTGCTGCTTGTAATGGCAACATTTCTGACAGTCTTAAGGAACTGCAGCTATTTAATAGGAACTTGAATTTGAAATTGTCCCTCACTGGTAGTTTTACAGATACCATTTCTTTATAAGACCTAGTACTTTCATTCCCCATAAGCCATCCAGTAGTGAATGCTTTGAACATGTCCAGCTCCAACAATACAGAACAGGTCTATCAAAGCTTTGCTTAATGAAGATAGAAAAAGGCAAATTCTCAACAAAGACGGAGTGAATGGTCCTAGTGATTTAAGGCAATATTTTATTAACTTGTACAACCATGATGCAATCCAAAATATGTTGAATTCATACATTAAATAATATTCATGATCTCATCTAAAGACATTTGGACCAAACATTCATGATTTCCATCAGCAATGTGAATGCCACCCCCCCAAAACAAAATGATAATAGTATTATTAAAAAAGCTGATAATGGATGGATGGAGGTCATGGATTCAATTGATTAAGCTAGATCCATAAACTTCAACAAGATGCTAACACCTATTTAGAAACTGGCAAGCATGATCAGTGTGGTATTATTTCTAATATGACAGCCACAATATATAATATACACTTGTACAATCATAGCAACACAGAGATGTTAAAATACTTTTATATTCCAAATCCTAACGCTATAATCTTCTATGGGCTTCACAAAATCCATAAAGACAATGGGAATCCTCTCATGTGACCAACTGTTTCCACACAAGGGTGGCTTACTGCAGTTGTGTCCATCATTTTAGAAAATAAATTTAAAAATTTGATCATGCATGGAGGGTGTTTTATAATGGGCAGCCAAGACATTTTGAAGAAACTGCATGTTTGGTGGAGACAACATACATTACAGGATTTTATTTTCATAACACTGCACATAGATTCAATTTCTGCTGTTACACCTAACAGTTATGGCATTGATGCAGTGAAATTGGATTTAAATAAAGAATCAAACTTTTCTAATATGTTTATTAATGTAATACATAAGATTCAAACATATGTTCACCACATATACTAGTTCCCCATCCCAGGCTGGTCAATTAGTGAAACATCAAGAAAATGTGGTTCAGAGATATGTGTGGTCACAATGAAAAAGAAGGGTAGATTATGCCTGCTCAACTTGGTCGACTTCTTTGAGTCAGTCACCAGAGCTGTGGATGAAGGTAAGGTGGTTCATACAGCCTACCTTGATCTGGCCAAGGCCTTTGATACTATTCCCCCTCAGGAATCATAGAAAAACTTACTAAGCTAGGCATCAACCCCTACATCACTAGGTGGGTTGCAAACTGGTTCACAGATAGAACCCACAGTGTGAAAGTAGCTGACTTCAAGTCAGACTGCCAACCAGTCACGAGTGGAGTCCTGCAGTGTTCATTACTGAGTTCTCTCCTGTTTAGTATCTACGTCTCTGAATTCCAGGCCAACAAGAAGGGACTCTGGCTGACAAAGTTCACAGATGATTGCAAGTTGGGAGCTATTATTAACTCCCCAAGCGATGTTGACATCCTACAGAAAGGCCTCAATGAGACCCAACGACTGGTGTCAGAACCATGGCCTTAAGCTCAATGTCAAAAAATGTGTCTTCATCCCCTTTTGGAAAAACCCGGTTCCCTTGAATTACCACATTGATGGTAGTCCACTGAACACAGAAGGCATTATAAGAGATCTGAGAACACAGGTTGACAGCAGCCTCTCTTTTGACCACCACATTGCCACTGTGATCAGAAAGTCCTTCTATGTGGCACATCTCATTACTAAGGGTTTTACATCCAGGAAGAAAGAGGTCATTGTCTCCCTCTACTCTTCCCTCATTAGGCCAGTCATTGAGTACAGTGCCCCATTTGGCATGTACCTCACTAGACACCTGCAACAATTGGAGAGGCCGCAAAAGTACCTCACAAAGAGGATCCTAGGTCTAAACACTTGTCCTATATGGACAGACTCAAAAAACTCCAACTATTCCCTGTCTCATATCGCCTACTTTGAGGCGATGTCTGCTTGACTTACAAAGCCATGTCTGATCCAGCTCTGTTACAAATGCTATATCTAAAGAAATCCCAATCCCTCCGCACCACACACTCCAGAGACCTCAACCTCATTACCACAATCAACAGAACATGCTGGAGGGACAGGTTCATAACCCAGAGACTGCCCATGCTATGGAATAGACTTCCCATACATGTCAAGCAGAGCACCTCACTGGCCCTCTTCAAGAGAAATCTTGATGAGTGGATGGGAAATAGAAAATTCACCCCGGGGATCACTCCAGTGGCCCTACTCGGCAGAGGCACTAGGAACTAAGGTTGGGTGACACGATGCCAGGGTAATCCTATGGGCTACGCTTGTAAAGGCTCCAGGGTCATTAACCTAGTACACACCCATGAACTTATGATCCTATTATAGGCTCATTACCATGTTTCTGAATTAAATACCTAGCACTGTTAGACCTGACCTTCTCCCTAGCAGCTCATACATGACATTAACACCCTCTACATACACACACGCACACACACACATACACACACACACACACACACGCATGCATACACACGCATACACACATGCGCACATACACACACACACACACACACACACACACACACACACACACACACACACACACACACACACACACACACACACACACACACACACACACCTAGACATTCCAACACAACACACAAACACCCACATCCACTTATCAATAAACAAGTGCCTCCACACTCAGTTGCACTCACTGAAACATTCAACTATACACTCACATGCACAAAGCAACACACATCCAGACTCTACATTCCCTACCTAACTCCTCCCAAGTGTAACCACCCAGGCAGACACACACACACACACACACACACACACACACACACACACACACACACACACACACACACACACACACACACACACACATATTTATTTCCTTACAGTCTTGTGTATGTACTACTATACACAGTAATGCAGCCCCCCATATTAGAAAACAGTGTTTTGTTTTCAGGAATGGAAATTTTTACATAAATATGTTTTGCAAAGGGCTGCTTATTTGCAAATTCTTACACAAATATTATGTTATTCATTTTGGAAGGTGAGCTTGTGTTTTCTCAGCAAAATGTTTTTAGTGGCAAGTTACTTTGTTATAAATGCTTAATGGACTTTTTTATGGGGAGGAATGTGGAATGAGCTGAGTGCATTTGTTGATTATTTTCCACATTCAACTGGTTTCTTTCAATTTAAAGTCACAGTGTGTGAAGTAAGTACTTATTTCCTGGATATTACTCTAAGATACCCCTAGAAAAAATAAGTTATGACAGTGTATAAGAAAGCTGTACTTACATCAGACCATTATGCATTCACTGCACTTGTTTAACAATGTAGAAAAAGTGCAGATGTTAAGGATTTTGAGACTTGATGCAAAAAAAAAAGGATTCTAGTGAACAATTACATGAGGTTATAACTAATTTTAGTACCAGAGATTATGATCAAACACAATTATAACAAGCCGAAGCTGAAGTGATTATTGAAAGTAAAAATACTGTCAAATCGTGTTTTATAAAATTGGCAAAAATTGTCAATAGTAATGAAGATTCTGGTCCTATTAGAGTGGTTCTCATACAAACAAATAAATAGACAAATCCACCACATAAAGGATATAGTTAAGAAACAAATGACACATTCTGCAGTCCTTTGATGGACTTGAAATATTTTATCAGATATATTCGTGTTTTCTTACAACAATTTAGATAATTTAATGCAACAATTATGCATAAAAAACTATTTATTTATTTTTTATTTGTCATTTGTTAACCGGGTTGGTCCAACTGAGCCAAAGCCCATTTTCAGAGGAGAGCCAGGGAGAAAAGTTCCAATTTCAATTACAGACATGTCAAAAAACAGTAATTAATAAAAAGACCAAACATTAGAACAGTAATATTGACAAGAAACATAAAATATATCATCTGAATAAAAAAAAAGAATCAGAAAAGTGGCACTATACCCAACTTTAAGTGTCAATCTTGTAAGCTTATTTTATAAAAAGCAGTATTTTACACTTCCTGTTACTCATAAAAAGTATGCACTTGAGTACATCTACAGATCGTGATACAAAGAATATTGCTTATGTACATACAGCTTGTGACGTATACATGATGGCAAATCCAACAGGGAATTTAACAAAAAAATTACTGAACATCTTCCAGATAATAGAAGACTTTTTTTTCAAGTAATGCCTTATTTAAGCATGTTGACACTGCAAAAAATATATGAGTTCAGATTTACGTTTTTTCAAACTGCATGTGAAAACAACAGAGGTGATCTGGTATCTTTGACAAAGGACAAGGAATGTAAATGAATACATATTTTTAAGGGTAGATAGACATCCTGGCCTAAACTGCCAAGTAAACCTAAAACCTATATTAAAACTGAGACCATTAAAGCATAAGTGAAATCTCTTGCATTTAAGAAGTAATTATTTTAATCATGTGGCAGTAATTAGGTTCTATGTTTTACTGTCCTGGATTCTGGTTTTAATTCATCCAAAGAAGCACTGTGTAAGGTATGAAAAGCTTGTGGAGTTTTTGTTTTATTTATTTTTAAATAAAGTGTAGTGTTCTGCAGCTTCTTTGAGTAAGCATTCCTTTATTTTTGATCCAGGTTATCTACTGGCTTGGTATTAACCAACTCTGAGCTTCTTCATTTGATTTCTACTTATTTTTTATGCCCCAGCTGGATGGAGCTGGTAATATGACATGTGTCTCCACATGTAATGCATCATTCAGTGCCAAACCGTTAATGGCAATCTGCTGGATGAGTTTTGAGCCATCACCAAGGACGTGTCTTATCATGGGCAGAAGCTCTTCTTTCCCTCCTGGAATGGGCAAACTGGTAAAATTCCAGTCCCTCCTACCCCTTTCCTGGCTTATTTTAACAATTTTATTAGCAAAGAAGTAAAAGCAAAGAAGTATGCAATTTCTTCATGTTAAGAAGAGAAAAAAATCATAGGTAAGACAGGCAGGGCTGCATAGCCTACCTAACCACTCAGAAAAGCACCTCCAGATGGTATAATGTGGTGCAGACTTCCAGAGCTGTAGGAATTAAATTTGTCCCTCTGGACAGAGCACCTATTTGGTACACGGTCTTCCCTCCACTTGTCTTTAAGCATTATTAATGACGATCATGTCATCTAGTTACAGTATTAGAGTGTAATAACACTAGCAGCGTTATGCTTCTCAGCCACTCTGTAGATATAATAGCCAGGTAAAAAATCTTGGATTTGATTGTCATGTATAAGTCATGTTTCAAAAAAAAAAAAGTTAGGATACCTGAGTGATAAAAGGTAATCCGACTGTGAAGTAAATGTGTATTACTAGTAATACTGAAATGTGCCAATTTATGCATGTGCATTATGTTTGCTCTTAACTAATTGCTATCAGTAAGATCAAAAATAGTAGTATGTTGACAAAGGGCTTGTTTCAAATAACTGCCATCCGATAGCAGAATGCAGCCGTAAGTAAACATGTAGTCATCAATATACCATCATCATCATCAACATCCTCATCATCATCGTAGTCATTATCATCTAGTCAGCTAGACAGGGCTTTTTAATGATTTTAAGAAAGGCATGTTTACTTGAGAAAAGATTAGTTTTACCACACCAAGACATGGAACATCTGAACATTAGTCAATCAAGAAAAAGTATTAAGAAAAGAAAATGGATTAGCATTGTCATTTGGATGGAACGTGGAAAAAGACATGTACTTGCATTAATAAAACAAAGCAAATTAGCCAGGAGTCACAAGATTAATGCTAGACATGGAGAAAGAGTCATGGATATGGCCTGTTTTAATTGGATATTGAGTAAAGTCAATGACTGGATAGACAGTAAGACACATGTCTTAAGGTAGACTAGATTAGGAAGAGACTGTGGGAGGGAGGTGAAAAACCTCTCCATACCTCTGCATCTTTTGTACTGAACTTGTCTATTCAAGGCCCAATTTTAATTATTTATTTTTTAATGTTGAGGGTGAGTGCCAAGAGAGCTGAACATTAGTGGGCAGTGTTGTGCTTCATGTGTCATCTTTGAGAAAGAGCAGAGAGCAATGAAAGCATCCTATAGCCTATAGTGGTCCAGAGTTAATAGTGAGATAGGTGGCTTACATATGGGATGGCAATGAAGAATGATGGCTGCAATAATTCTTACACAGAGGTTCTGATATTGCATAAGAAATTCATCACGGGTACAGAGGACCATGCTCTTGGACAGCTTCTGAGTGTAAATGTGCTGGGGTATGACTTGTAGTTAACCCAGACAAAATAATTAGCTGAATTCACTGACATCTTTGGATTCTTTAAGGCTAGGGATACATGATCACATGCCCATAATATTCTCAGCAGAGATAAAGAAACACTTATCCAGAATGGAAACACTGCTGGCAGATAGAAGGAACACTTTAAGAAGATTCTGAACCAAATGGACATGCTCTTCTTTGAGTAAGCAAAGTCCATAATGACTTATGAGAATGGGGCTATATCTGTAAATAAAATTGTTTTATGACAAGGCTGCAAGAATGAATAGGATCCATCTACAAATGCTGACTCAGCCAGATACTGCTGGTTAATGTGCTTTTTTTCAAGGTTGTGTAGGCAGTGGGGAATGTTACTGTAGATTGGAAAACTGAGTTGTGGCCCCCCACTGTAACAGGATGTAGAAGGGTTTAGTCTAATTATAGAGAGATCCCACTCTTTGGCCTATGTCAGGGTGCTGGAAAGGAGACTGTTTGATAGGTGGGCCAACAACTCATGAAGCATAATACACACTTTGTCATAGCTATGGAACACTTGTTCACATCTTTTCTTTGCACAGATATTGGAGGGGATGTGAAATTTTACCACTATGCTTTATATCTATTTTATGGACCTAAAAAGGGCATACATATGATTTAACTAGTGGTAATGCAATGTTATGAAGGCCTGCTGTATGTCACTTGGTCTCTTTATTTATGGAGAAGCAGTTGTATCTGCAGCATTGCATTACACTGAATGCATCAAGGTGGACATATAACTCCACCAAGGGCATGCCTTGTCCCTCCCATCCCTGATTTTCATGGGCAGGATATCAAGGTACAGCCTAGGGTCTGAGGAGTATCTAGGTATGTGAGGACTGCATCTTTGTTGTGTGCAGATAATGTTTTTTGTCCTCTTGACCCAAACTGACTGTGGTCTCCAGCTTGTTCTGGAGTGGCTTCCTGTTGAGTGTGAAGCAGCTGGGATAAAAAACTCAGCCCTTCAAAATAAAGGATATGGTTCTCTCCCACAAAAGATTGGTCAGCTCTCTGCAGTTGAGAAGAAGCAGCTGTCTCAATCAGAGTTTAAGTATCTTGGGTTCTTGTTCACAAGTGAAGTTTGAGGGGTACAGAAGAGTAACTGGATGGTGAATTCAGCAGTGTCTGCTGCGTATTCGATTGTGGTTCTGGGGAAAGAATGAAGTCTTAAGATGAAGATTTCAACAAATTGAGCAGTCTGTGTCCCCATCCTTACCAATGGTCACGAGCTTTCATTAGTGGACAAAAAGATGAGGTCATAGATGCAAGTAACAAAAATGAGGTTAATTTGCAGGGTTTCTGAGCTCATGATCTCTGACCAAATGTGCAGCTTGATAATACAGGAAGTTCCTAGAAAAGATTCACTGCATCTCTTTGTTAAAAGGAATCGGTTAAGATAGTTTTGCATGTAATGATGTTGCAATCTGGAAACCTTCTATGGGAGACATGCCAGAGGGGAGAAGAGTGTGAGGACTGACCATAAGAAAGTTAAATGATGAAGATGAATGCCCTAGAAGAACAATATGGCACTAAAGTAAAACTCCGGTCACACATAGAAAATGGGCCAGCTCTGTGACATAGAGGGATAAAGCCAAGACTAGAGTCCAGACTAACTAGTTTCAAGAAATGGTTCAGATGCTTAAGGAGGTAGCTGAGAAAGATGGCTGAGGCTGGGTGTTGAAGCAAGACTAAACAAAGGGTCACAGACAACCACCAAGCATTTCACCTGCATGCAATAGCTGGGGGTTGCTTCAGGTACAGAAGAATGCATGAGTAAATTTCTGGCACTATGGAAACCCTCTTGTTCAAGCTGCTATGAGACAATATGAGTTAGAGTAAGGAAGAAAGAAAACATGCTAATCAAAGACACTGCAACTGACCTCTGTAAATTCCCCAGTCCAGTTACAATTTAGTGCCATCGCATTCTCTGTGATCAGCTGTCCACACAGGAATGATCCCTGATCTGGGAAATAAGCAGGACCAGAAATAAAATGGACAACATGATGGGAGACTCCACTTTTGTTACCAGTGGTTAGAATGGCCTGATGGTGAAAAAAACATATTCAGTGAAGAAGAGAAAAGTGAACATTTTCAGCTGTTCTGTTTTACAGATGTGCTGAGCCCATTTTCTACCTTCACAACATACAGTAACACCACTCCCAAATACCTCAAGGAATAGTCCACACACCACTTCCCCAACTGCCAGTAAAACACTGAAATTAATTTACTCAGCACTAACACAAAATTATACAGACTCAAACCCAGTTACCACCAGGAATGCTGCACTGACCCCACACCACCCACACTACCCAAATAGCACAAGGAATACTCTATCGACTATACTCCCAACTGACAGATGAATTCTCAGCTTAATTCACTCTGTATCATTTATTTATTTATTTGTTTGCATTTACTTACCAGGATGGTCCACAGGGCCAAAGTGAGCCCATCTTCAGTGGAGGCCCGGGGAGAAAAGCTCCACATCAACAAGTACATACGATAGAGGAGTCACAGTCACAGCTGATTAAACATAGGTAAAAAATAAACCAACATTAAAAACTACATTAATTACAGTACAATATAAGTGATACAGTTGAAAACACATGTAAGAATTCACAGTTAATTATACTAAGAAAATATGTCAATAATATTAAGATATTATTGTAAAATATTGAGACAAACACGATCATACTATCTTATACATAGTTATCATCAGGAAAGTTGAATTGATTCTCCTCACTACGCAAATACTAGAAGGAAAACAATTTTTAATTCACTTCCTACCACTACTAGGAATTCCGTACTGCCCCGATTCTCATCTGCAACAGATCTCTGCATTAAGTGCATTCCTCCACTGCAACAAGGACTTCAGCACTTGACCCACTGCCCACCTACCACAAGGACATCTGCACTGGTTCCATCCCACATTACCATGAGGAATGCTGCGCTGATTCCATATCGCCATCTGTCATGAAGAACAGTACAATGACCATGCCCTGACTGCCAGCAACATTGTTGTACTGACCCCCGCCTCTTCCCTGCCACAGGGAATGTTACAATGATCCCCCCTACCCACCCACACACATACACAGAATGCTACAGTGACCCCTCCACACATAAATGCACAAGGGATGCTACACTGATCCCACTGCTCAGATCTCTATCCCCTTCCTCATTACCACAAGGAATTCTGCATTAATCCCACGTCCCACAGCCAGATGGAATCCTTCATTTACCCCAATGTCAAAATGCACTAGGAACACAGCATTAACTCCAATGCCCAAATGGCAGAAGGATTATGTGCTAAAAGGAGCACCGCACTGACCCAAATCAAGCATGTGGTAAGGAATGTTAAACTTAAACCACTTCTGACTACCACAAGGAATGAAGACCTGACCCCAGTGTCCAAATATCATGAGGAATACTGCACTAACCGGACACCCGCAGCTGTTATAGCAAAACACATCCAGTTATCCAAGCTGTAAGGTCATGTTTCTTTTATGAGATGCACTGGAACTATATTAACTGTGTGGTTTCACAAGGAAAGCAATGGTGGGTATGGAAGATGTGATCCAAAAAAAGGCAAGCCCAGAACCTAGTACTGATCTATGAACCTATGAACCTCGTGCCAGCTGGGGGGTAGTCCTGTGTAAAAGTGAAAGAAAGCAAGCTAAGTTAAAATGAAATATTTTTTTGGAAGAGTAGGAGCCATTTGTTTTCTGCATAAAACAGAAGCTGCTTTGCTGATGTTTACTACATCTTGTGAGAATATACTGGGCGAAGTGCCAAGTTTTGTACTCTTATCAACTGTTACATAATAGTCTATTCTGAGAATGTAGCGGAGTACATCTAGTCTACTGTTCCTTTAGTGGCAGCTATCTTTAACTGTCAGATGTTGCCGTTTTCACTGTCATTGAAGCTGGACTGTGCAAGTAATACCATTATTTTCAAATACTTTAAAGCTGATCTCCAAAGAAGCAGTGTGTAATATTTTTATAGTCTTAGAAACATGATATTATCAGTACAAAAATAGCCCTGGTGTTTTATATTTTACTCAGAGAAAGGTAGAAGGGGTTACACAGTCAAGCCTGGCAAATAAAGTGCTAGTTACAACCCATTATACGCTATCACATGCAGACAAGACAAAATATCCACAAGAAAGGCATGTTCTTCTATCTACACGCTGTGCTCTTCTGCATGGAAAATATCTTAAACACCATGAAAGGAAAGGAAAGTTACAAGGCTTTACAGGAATTTCAGATTGCAGCATACTAAGTCTGCAGGACAATTCAGACTCCTGATCCTTATTTACAAGTAATGTTATGTACTGTCAGGCAGTTCATTCCTGGAATTGTCAGGCATTCAGGCTGCCTTACATAACCTGTTTTTACCTTAGTATTTACATTCTCAGATACACTACAAGTCACTGCAACACATCAAGGATGGAAAATACAATCATGATGTTATTTCGGCCAAGTGGCACTTAGAGTGTGTGTGTCTGTGTGTACAGGCTCTTGTGCATATGTGCTTGTGTGCATTTACACAAGTGTGTAAATAGTGCATGCATGTATGCTTGTGAACTTATATGTACTTATACATGGAGTGTAACCGCATATGTGCTTGTGGGTAAGTGGGCAAATGCATGGAAGCACAGGTGTGTGTGTGTGTGTGTGTGTGTGTGTGTGTGTGTGTGTGTGTGTGTGTGTTTGTGATTTAGGATAAATTGATGTTTCTGTGTTTTTTGTGTGCTAATACCTATGGCTTCGGACAAATTGATGTTTCTGTGTGTGTGTGTGTGTGTGTGTGTGTGTGTGTATGTGTGTGTGTGTGTGTGTGTGTGTGTGTGTGTGTGTGTGTGTGTGTGTGTGTGTGTGTGCGTGTTTGTTGATACCTATGACTTGGGATACATTGATGTGTGTGTGTGTGTGTGTGCTGATATCTATGACTTGGGATACATTGATGTTTCTGTGTGTGCTGAAACATATGACTTGGGATAAACTGATGTATGTGTGCATGTGTGTGTGTGTGTGTGTGTGTGTGTGTGTGTGTGTGTGTGTGTGTGTGTGTGTGTGTCTGTATATTTGTTAGTGGGGCAGCTTTACTCCGCAGCATATCGCCTACTCCGAGGTGATATCTGCCTAACATATAAAGCTATGTCATACCCAGAGCTGTTGGACATCCCAATCCCTCAAAGCTACACGCTCTAGGGTCCTAAGCCTTGTCACTACAATAAACAGGACATGCTGGAGGGATAGATTCCTGTCCCAGAGACTTCCTATACTCTGGAACAAGCTACCCATCTATGTCAAGCAAAGTTCTTCATTAGCACTCTTCAAGAAAAATCTTGATGAGTGGATGGGAAATAGGAAATACACCCCGGGATCACTTCTGTGTCTCTGCTGGACAGTGGCACAGGAAAATAACTTTCTTGGGTGGCGTAAGCTATGGTACCTTGCTGGCTAGGCTTTTGTAGGCCCTTGGGCCAATAGCCTAGTACCTACCTATGAACCTATGAACCTATGAAGTGTGAGATTCTGTGTACATATGGCTGTGTGTGCATGACTGCAAGTATGTCATGGAATCTGTATGTGTGCATGCCTGTATGTGTGTGTGTATGTATGCGTGTATTCTTGTGAGTGGAGCAGTAACTGGATGGATTTTATGTGTGAGGTTGTTTATATATCTATACATATATATGGATTCACTTCATAACACTGAAAACTCAAAACACTGAAACTCAAAACACTGAAAACACATATCATACATACATATACTGAGTTTAAACAACATAAATCATAGCACTATCCACCAAGTGCAAGTAGGGGGGCAAGCCCCTGCACCCCCTGCTACTTAAAAATATCAATTCCAAGATTGCACTTTGTGTAGTGAATTGATATATATAAGTAGCAGGGGATGTGGGGGGTGCAGGGGGGCTTGCCCCCTTCTTACACTTGGTGGAAAGTGCTATGATTTATGTTGTTTAAACTCAGTATATGTATGATATGTGTTTTCAGTGTTCTGAGTTTCAGTGTTTTGAGTTTTCAAGATTTTGAAGTTTCTGTGTTTTGAGTTTCAGTATTTTGAACTTTCAGTGTTATGAAGTGAATCCATATATACACCTGTGTGTGTGTGTGTGTGTGTGTGTGTGTGTGTGTGTGTGTGTGTGTGTGTGTGTGTGTGTGTGTGTGTGAGTGTGTGTGTGTGTGTGTGTGTGTGTGTGTGTGCGCATGACTGCAGGTTTGTTATGGGAGGATCTGTATGTTTGCATGGATAAATATCTGTGTACATGTGTGTTGTGCACAATTTGCCTTTCTGCAGTATAGAGTGGGATGTTGCTCTGTCAGTCTTCTTCAAACTTATTGGCCATCTCTGCTTTAACAATTTTCTTGCCACTCAGGAGTGGAAGCTATTCAGTCAATGGAGCATTTACTTACTTATTCATTTATTTACTCCTTCATTCATTTATTTAATTGTTTGCTTGTTTGTTTTTGACTTATTTTCCTTTTATATTAACATTTGTTAACTGGATAAGTGGGCTGGTACATTGCCATTGTGTTATTTTAAGTCACCATATACTGTTATCTTTTTTCTCTTTATTATACTGCTTCATCTTCCTGCACCACATTAGTAATGCGTGCTAAACCTAACCCTGCACTTTACCTTAGAAAAACATTTTCCATAACACTGCCACTACATATGATACTCACACACCATATGCAGCAACATAGACATAACACTAAACCTATCACCTTACCTAGACCTTACTGTAACCGGTAGATACCTTATGCAAGTCAATTAGCAAGGGAAGCCACTTCATCAGCCACTTATATACACACTGACTTCGAACACTCAGAACATTGAAGTGGCCGCATTTCGAAGATCGCATTGTGGGATCGCAGTGCAATGAAGATTGGGATATTTGCCCTTTCCTCACTGTAGTGTGATCTCGGAGGTGGAATATATATTTAGCAGGGGGTGTGGGGGGAGCCCCCCCCCAATAAAAGTTTCGATATGCGGCCATTTTTAAGTTCTGAGCGTTCGATTATGTTATCTTTTGATAACGTAATATGAACCTGTATTATCTTAGGTAATGGTTGCCAAGAAAATGATATTGGGATAAAGTAGGTAAATGCAAAGGTATTTGCAAACCTGGATTTTGCTAACATATACATAATAAATTGGTCCGTAAAAATGACAACCATTGCTGCAAAGACATTGAGTAAAAAATGTAATTTATTAATCACAGAAAGAGTTTTCATTTTGAACAAAGACTTCTTCCAACTCAGATACACATATTAAATGACAGCATACCTCTCAAATGTGACAGAAATACACAGATCCTTGTTTAATATTTTTGGTCTGCTCCACATAAAATGTGTGTGTTTTTTTAGCAAACCATTATGAATTGAAGTCACTAAATAATGACAGACATTTGAATTTCTGATTTCACATCCTTCAGAAAATGCCTATAATTTCACAACCTTTTACTGTAGCATGTTTTTATGTTTAAGAGCGATATTTATGATCTGTCTCTGATTTGGGGCCTTTGTGCCCCTATTATTTTTGGATTTATCCAGAATTCTTGTGCTAAGGGAATGAGAAATGAATGACAGACATCTACTGAAGCTTCCCTCAGCAGCACCACTGCCACCATCATTAAGTAGTGGCAAGCTGAACTGACACAACAGGTTATCACTCATAACTCTGACACTTATGGGCAGCAGCACCACTGCCACCATCATTAAGTAGTGGCACGCTGAACTGACACAACAGGTTATCACTCATAACTGTGACATTGATGGGCAGCAGCACCACTGCCACCATCATTAAGTAGTGGCACGCTGAACTGACACAACAGGTTATCACTCATAACTGTGACACTGATGGGCAGCAGCACCACTGCCACCATCATTAAGTAGTGGCACGCTGAACTGACACAACAGGTTATCACTCACAACGGTGACACTGATGTGCAGCACCACTGCCACCATCATCAAGTAGTGGCAAGCTGAACTGACACAACAGGTTATCACTCATAACTGTGACACTGATGGGCAGCAGCACCACTGCCACCATCATTAAGTAGTGGCAAGCTGAACTGACACAACAGGTTATCACTCATAACGGTGACACTGATGGGCAGCACCACTGCCACCAT
>NC_056733.1:238277822-238320322 GCF_019279795.1 Protopterus annectens | reverse complement strand
AAAAAAAAAAATTACCTACTTTCCCACCTTCATTCTGTTCATTTCTTAGCATCTTCCCTTTTGTGTTTCCCCTCATTTTGCTTCCTCTTTACATAACTTTCCTAAACGCCCATTTCCTCTCTTTGATTACTGGCCCTTTAAACTGCTAGATATATTTTCTTCTTGCTGATTCTTAGCACACATGAGGATGTCGTGCCACATTGAGGCAGGTACACTCATCACGTTCACAAAAGTTTCTTGTCGCATACTGTAGCCAGAACTTAGGAATGTACACTCTCATCACAGTCCATGCACTGGCTGCATATGGGATATGTAATGAGAGGCTATCTTCACACTGTTTTTCCAATCTGTTAATTGTTAATGAGCTCCAGGCCTCATCACGCACTATGGGTAAGCACTGGTTAGCCTGGTCCGACCATGCTGGCTATGTTTCTGAATACCAGGACAAGTTAAAGGCACATAATCTCCTTAAACATGACTATGCTGTAGAAAAATATCCCTTGCCATTGTGACACACAACTATCATAGTTAAAAGAGTTCTGATGGAAAAACTGAAACTCATTTCTATATCCCTTTCAGAAGTGATTTATAATAAATATTGCCTAATATCACTTAGTACTGATTATCATCTGTGACTGATGTCTCAATTAAATGTGTCCTGAACCACTCCACCAGCCAATAAACTATCAGATCAGCTGTACCCCACTGATGCAGTGCAATGATTTGGTTTACCTTTGAAAACTTGAAACGCACATTGTCAAAAGACAATTGTACGGAAGTATGTTTTCAAGTTTTCAGATACCTGAATAAAAATGCAGCAAATGTACATTGACATTCGCTCAATGCAGATTCAGCATTGTGGGTGTGAAGTGCACTATAGCGGAGATCGGGAAGTGGACCCTTTCCCCACTATAGTGCGACCTCAGAGTTAGAATAATAAAGTGGGGGGGGGCATTATGATCTGTATTCGTAATTGTTGTTCGAAAATCAGCGAATCTGGTTTTCGATTTGCTGATTTTCGAACATCGGTGCAGTTCGGAATGACAGTTTTCATCATTCCGGTTCACACAAAGGGCCGCTCAGCAGGTTGATTTTCAACCTTTCAAAGGTAAACCAATGATTTTTCTTTGCTTCTGTAAATAATCCACTAAAGATTTTGAACATCAAAAGCAGACTATCCACCCATGGTGTTCTAATCTATATACAGGAACAACCTAAATCATCAGTTCTAGTTCAACTTTAGATATTATTACTTCAGCAGAAAAAAACTCAATGTTCTTGCAATGTTCTTGAGCAATAAATGGAATGAAATCCCTAAAAAAAACTGAAACCTGAGCACTGTATCTCTGAAACAAGTGTTCCACTTAGAGTTTTCAGTCTGTCAGCATTTGTCTTCGCATGGGTACCTTTCTACATCTTCAAAGCTCCACACTCTTGAGTTTCTCATTTGTTATCTTAATACAAAACTGGGACATACTCATATTGCAAATCTGAAATATGTATTCTTTCAGCGTTTTAATGTGATATATCATATCTAGCAGCTACAAGGCTTTGTCTGTACTTTTATACTCTGTGAACTAAAGAGGTTTGTAAAAGCTTATGAAACTGTAAATAACTGCTGTTGTTCTACCCTGTAATTAGTACAAGTGTCCAGCAAATGAACAAATTGCACAATCTTACAAAAATTATTCCATACAAATGGCTTTTCAGAAAAGAACCTCATGGATTAAACTTATTGACAAATTTAACAAAAATCTCGTAAACTATTAATTATCTCAAACCATGACTGATACATTTTGCAATAACCTCAGCCTACCAGGCTAAGAATTACAAAACAAAAAGGCAAAGATCATTGCTTGATTTGCAAAAGACACTACATATCACACAGGAGTATTAAATATTAAGACTGAGAAACAAACAGCAAATAGCCTGTTTTGGTTTGTGGCACTTTGAGTTTTTGCTATGTACTTATAATAATACACTTGATAACTTCACAGGTGATATACCAGAAAGTTTGTATCAGTATACTTTCCACCAGTATGGACACCAGCATCTTTATTTGTGTGTGACAGGCTGTAGTTAAAACTGTTTCGACATAAGAAGTTGTTGAACATACATGTGAGATCATAATCTGTGTTTTTAAAAGTACATTTCTACCCACTAGTCCTGTATCTCTCTGACCTCCTACAATGACCAAAATGCACAACAAAACAGTACAGGCAGACACAATCAGGCATAAATCCATGATCATATCCACAGATAGTTTGAGCCCTTTCTTATTTGCAGTGGTGATGGACAGGTTGACAGATGAGATCAGACAGGAGGCCCTGTGGACTATGATGTTTGCAGATGACATTGTGATATGTAGTGAGAGTAGGGACCAGGTTGAGGAGACCCTGGAGAGGTGGAGATGTGCTTTAGAGAGGAGAGGAATGAAGGTCAGCAGGGCTAAAACAGAATATGTGTGTAAATGTGAGGGAGGGTAGAGGAATGGTGAGGATGCAGAGAGTAGAGTTGGTAAAGGTGGATGAGTTTAAGTGCTTGGGATCAACAGTTCAGAGTAATGGTGAGTGTGGAAGAGAGTTGAAGAAGAGAGTACAAGCAGGGTGGAATGGGTGGAGAAGAGTGTCAGGAGTGATTTGTGACAGACGGGTACCAGTAAGAGTGAAAGGGAAGGTCTACAAGAGGGTAGTGAGACTAGCTATGTTATATTTGTTGGAGATGGTGGCATTGACGAAAAGGCAGGAGTCAAAGCTGGATGTGGCAGAGTTAAAGATGTTAAGATTTGCACTGGGTGTGACTAGGATGGACAGGATTAGGAATCAGTATATTAGAGGGTCAGCTCAGGTTGGACAGTTTGGAGACAAAGCAAGAAAGGCGAGATTATGTTGATTTGGACATGTGCTGAGGAGGGATGCTGGGTATATTGGGGAAAAGATGCTAAGGATGAAGCTACCAGGTAACAGGAAAAGAGGAAGGCCTATGATAAGGTTTATGGATGTGGAGAGAGAGGACATGCAGGTGGTTGGTGTGAAACAGCATGATGCAGAGGACAGGAAGAAATGGAAACAGATGATCTGCTGTGGCGACCTCTAATGGGAACAGCCGAAAGAAGATGATGATCCACAGATAGTTTGAAAGTCTTTTGGCATGTGCTGTTTCTCATGATATACATACTCTGTGGTCTTTCACCTCTTCAAATCCACTATATAAATTATTCTTTTTTACACTCAGCACACTAACCTCATTTGTCATGGTGGTAAGTAACATGAGCTGATACTTCACATGAAGAATGGAAACCTTTAGATTACTCTGCTGTGGGTACCCTGTGGTGCATCCAAACAATGCTGGCAAATTAAGGGTCTCAGCTTTTACTAGGTCATCTATCAAAAGAAAAGCATTAAGTAAAAGACAATGTTTGAAATGGCAACTTTTTTATATTATTGTATTTGTATTTAGTGTTGTAGTTTTGAGGACCATCTAGTTGTAATATTATCTGCATTTTGAGGAATGGAGTAGTAACAATTTCCTTGAATTCAGGTTGTGTTATGCTTATAATAGTACTGGGGGTGTAAGCAGTATACTTACTCAGCTGGGGAACCTGATAACCCGTTTCTTGTCACATCATTAGCTCTCTGACAACAGTCACTTATCTCCAGCATACGTGGCATAATGCTGCCTTCCTACAAACAGAACTAGAACACATCTGTTACCAGACATGCTCCAACCTGACAGTGGCTCATCATACAATAATTAGGGTAATTAAGTTGGCTACACTTAGTGCTAAAATTCCAGACAAAAATGATGGAGAAAGACCATGACTGGAAAGGTAGTCCAAAAAGTCAAGTTTAGCAGGGCCATGACGTTTGCATTAAAGTCACTTGGAATGATTAAATTGGTTTTGTGGTGAATATGATGGAGGAGGGACTTGCAGATAAGATTCAGAGTCTGAAGATGAGGCTGGAGGACGAAGAAACAGTTTCAATCCATCCACAACCTCTTTTTCCCATTATTGCATATATGGCAAATGCTAAATCTTGTCAAATTGAGGACTGATACTTAAAGCCATTAGGGGTCATACTCGGTGTGAATGAAGTAAGAAATGATTTAAAGGAGAGGTGTTAATTGAAGAGACAATGGCAGACATTTTCCTGTCTAAATTTAGGGCAGTCTGTATCTAGCATAAATGGGACAATTAAATTGTTTTGTGAAGAAGATTTTAGCTGTGTTTCACAAATGTTGAATAAGACCAGATCATGAAACATGCAAGCAGTAAACAATTTTTGTGTTTTGATTTTATTCCACAAATATTTAGTAAACCATTCTAGTTAGTAGTTGAGAGATGAGCTGGCTTATTTAGTGATATATGTATTATGACTAGACCAGGATTAGTTCTTTGTAGCCTGAAAAATAGCAGAGAGGAGGCTGAGAAGAGTAGTTTTGGAAAATTTGACCATTTAAAAGAAGAGAGATGATCAGGCGTCAACATTAGTACAAAATAGTTAGTCTGGCCTTTGATTAATCGTTGGCTACAGAACAGGTTGAAATGAAAGGCACCACTCATTTATGGTATATATTTTGTTTCAAAGAGGGGAGAAAAAGGAGAAAAGACAAACTTAACTGCACTAAGTAATAACTGAATGCTTACAAAGCATCTTTGTGGGGGAAGCATGATTCTGGCCAGTAAACCTAAAGTGTTACAGTGCATTGTCATGGTACAGAGTCCTTATCCTTGAAAAACACTGTACAAAATACTTGTTTTGCTGCAGCTATAACAGTCCCCACTGGAACATAATCTTCACTACCCTAAGACTCCTCATTTCCTGTAACATTTTCCCAATTAGCAGCAGTAGGAGGATTCATAATACACATTCCTTTCTAGAGATCATAGAGACACACATTTCTCTGAGGTTCTATAACATACGATCCGTGTTGTGCATGACATCTGACCTCTGGGGATTAGAAATAGCATTGTCTTTTTGTAAAATCTCATGGTCATTGGCTACAAACTCCAACAGAACTTAATCCACCAATACTAACAGGAGACTATATTCATCTTCTGACAGTTGCTTGTGCAAAATGCACTTATAAGAAAATTGTCTGAATAGGAAGAGTGGGTGGCTATAGCCCTTACTTCCAGCCTTTAAAGACTTGGAAGTAATAGGTTCATAGGTTCATAAGCTGGTACTAGACTATCAGCCCTAGGGCCTATACAAGCCTAGCCATAACAATTCCCTGGCTATTTCTTCCCACAATATTTACTTCTCTGGACCCCTGTCTAGCAGGGTGACTGACGTGATCCCCGGGGTGAATTTCCTATCTCCCATCCAATCGTCAAGGTTCCTTTTGAAGAGGGCCAAAGAGGTGCTCTGCTTGACATGTATGGGCAGTCTATTCCAGAGTCAGGGCGTCTCTGGGTCAGGAACCTGTCCCTCCAGCATGTTTTGTTCATTGTGATGACACGGTTTAGATCCCTGGAGCATGTGGCTCTGAGGGATTGGAATTTCTTTAAGTGTAGCATGTCCAACAGCTCTGGGTTTGACATGGCCTTGTATATTAAGCAGAGATCACCTCTGAGTAGACGATATGTGACAGTATAGCTGGAGTTTTTTTAGATGGTCAGCATAGGGCATCTTCTTTGGGCCTGTGATTCTTTTAGTGAGGTATTTCTGCAGCCTAATGTTTAAAAAAGATGTGCAGATGGGAAATGTTCCATCATGGGAGGAATGGAGCTCCTCCACTAGTTAGAGGTTACTGAAAGTCTGTTATTTCTGCTATGTAGGCAGGAAAGACTGCTAAGGTGTATTTCACACTTATAGCCATCAGGAGAGCATCACAGATCCTGACGATCTTTCCATTATTCAAAACAAACATCCCACTAAACCACATATCTCATACACTCAAGGGAGGAACCCTTGCAGACTATCACACCCAAACAGCAGAGAAGTCCTCTGTTACCCTGCATCTCTCCCTACATATACTTTGTAAATGAGTGTTATGCTCTGTAGTATCTAACTGATCAAAAATTTTATGAATAAAATATACTTTGTGAATGAAAGTTATTTTCTGACATTATGCACTGGCGAGGTTGCTGCAATGACAGACTGTCTGAGCTATGTCACAGTATGTAGAGAGACACAGTACAGTAGAGAATAACTGCAGACATAGACTATGTGGGTTGGAGGTCTGTGCATATTCAGGCGCCGTCAGTTGGGCTCACTCTATATGTAGACTGAGCATGGATGTCATGAAGGATGTCATCTCAATGAGTCATTCACTGCCTGTGTGAGCTGGGGAGTATCAAGCGTGCCCCTAAAGTGAGCGGGGCATTATCAAGTGTGCCCCTAAAGTGAGCTAGTGGCAGATAATGTAAAATATGGTCACTAAGCATGTAAGTGTAGATACTGTGAGGTGATTAGTGCAGATAAAGACAGAATGGATATTAGGTCATTGCACATAAAGGATCAGCTATGAACCTTAATATGTACAATCAGTTGAGCAGCTATCATTGCATACACATTATGGACTGTGAATCATCCAAGCATAGACAGTGTGAGTTACTGTCACTGCAGATACAGTATGAATTGTGATTCATTCTATGTACAGACGGTGTAACTTACTATCACTACTAATTCAGTATGAGTAGTCAATCATTGCATGTACAGACACTGAATTACTGTCATTGTATATTGTATGAGCTGTGAATCAATGCAGGTAGTCACATGAACAGACATTGTTAAGTTACTATTGCTGCAGATACAGTATGAGCTGTGATTCACTGCATGTGCAGAGAATGTAAGTTAATATCACTGTTATGAAATACTGCATTAACAGACAGTATGAGTTACTTTCACAGTGTTGTGAATTACTGCTTGCACAGACAGAACAAGCTGGTTGCCACTACACAAATGTACAATAAAAGCTGAGGTTATAATTAATGCAGTCTCGTACAAGGGTCACTCTTCAAAAAATTACCAAAAGATGGTGCTCAATGCACTTACAGTCTTTGATGTGCCATCTGTATTTACAGACAATCTGTGATGGGGTCCTTACACTTACAGTCAGCCTCTAATGGGACATCTGCAATTTAAGAAAGTCCATGATGGGGATCACTGTACTTGCAGACAGTGTTGATGAGACCACTGCAGATGCTGTCTACATAGAGATAGTCTAATATAGAACTAATGGACATATAGTGTCAGCTGGAGATCACTGCAGGTAAAGATAATGTCAGCAGGAGTCACTGCAAGTGCACGTAACATAAACTGGGAATCAGTGCAACTACTCATAATGTGAGCAGGGATCACTGCAGGCATACACAGTATGAGCTATGAATCACTTTAGATATGCAGAGTATGAATGTGGGATTATTGCAGATATACATTGCAGGAGGTACAGATCATTGTGGGTATGCACTGTTCCAGCTGGATTACTGCAGGTATACATAGTGTGAGTTTAGAATCACTGCAGATGCACAGAGTATATGCTAGAAATCACTGAAGATACATAGAGTTAACTATTGATCATTACAGGTACACAGTGAGCTGGGGATCACTGCAGACACACATAGTGTGAGCTGGGGTATCACTCCATGTGCACAGTGTCAGCTGGATTCACAGCAAGTGCACAGTATGAGCTGAGGATCATTGCATGCATGCATGTACTGTGTCAGCTGAATCACTGCAGATACACATAGTGAGAGATGGGAATCACTGCAAGTAGATAGCATGACCTGTAGGAGATCACAACAGGTACACACAGTATGGGCTGCGGACCACTTGAGATACACATAGTGTGAGCTAGGGACTACTGCAGGTACTCACAGTGTAAGTTATGGATCATTGTAGATACACAAAGTGTGAGCTGTATGTCAATGTATGTGTAGTGTGAGCTATAAATCACTGTACATACACACAGTATGAGCTGAGTATCATTGAAAGTATACATAGTGCTAGCTGTGGATCACTGCAGGAAGACATAGTGTGCATTGGAAATCATTACAGGTGTGTAATGTGCCAGCTGGTGTCACTACAGATGCATACAATGTAGCATGGGGATCATTGCAGGTACATGCAGTCAGTGTGATTTGTGAATAATTGCAGGAGCACACATTGTGAGCTATGGATTGCCACAGACTGACACAGCTTCCAATGGGGATCAGTGCAAATACACACAGTGTCAACTGGAGTCCACTGCAGATGCACAATGTATGTGCTGGGATCACTGCAGATAAACAGAGTTTCAAGTGGTGATTCCTGCAGGCACATGTAGTGTCAGCTGTGGATCACTGCAGATACACAGAGTGTGAGCTGGAGAGCACTACAGGTACACAGAGTGAGGTATGAATCACTGCAGACTTCCACAATGTCAGTGGGGATAACTGCAAATACTAAGAGTTTGAGCTGGAGATCACTGCAGTTACCCAGAGTGTGAGCTAAGGATTACTGCAGATGTGCAAAGTGTGAACTAATGATTACTGAAGGTATGGAGTTGAGCTGAGGATCACTGCAGACACACATAATGTGAACTGATGATCACTGCAGGTATACACAATGTCAGCTGGGGATCACTGCATATACATATGATCTGAGTAAGGAATTACTGCACATACACATAATGTGAACAGGGGATCACTGTATATACACATAATCTGAGTAAGGGATTACTGCACATGCACATAATGTGAACTGGGGATCACTACAGATACATAAGTGTCAGATGGGGGGACACTGCAGATATACATAGTGTCAATTGGAAACCACTGCAGGTACATACCATGAGCTAGGAATCACTGTAAATGCACACTGTCAGCTGAGGATCAATGTAGATTCACATAATGTGAACTGATGATCACTGCAGATATACACAATGCCATCTGGGGATCACACCATATACACATAATCTGAGTAAGGGATTACTGCACATACACATAATGTGAACTGGGTATCACTACAGGTACACAAGTATTATATGGGGGTGGCCACTGCAGATACACATAGTGTTAACTGGAGATCACTGCAGGTACATAGCATGAGCTGGAATGCACTTCAGATACACAGTTTGTGCACTAGGGATTACTACAAGTGCACATTGTGAGGTATGGATCACAGCTGGTACACACACAGTGTTATCTAGGATCACTATAGGGAGACACTGTGAGCCAGAGTGCAGGTACATGCAGTGTGACCTATGGATAACTACAAGTGCACACAGTGTGAGCTGGAGGTCACTGCAAACACACAGAGTGAGCTTGGAATCAATGCAGGTTTGCACAGTGCCATCTAGAGGGACTGCAGATACACATAGTTTGAGATTTACATCACTGCAGGTATGTACTGTGACAGCTGGATCACTTCAGGTGTACATACTGTGAGCATGGAAGCACTGCAGCTACACACAGTATGAGCTGAGGATCACTATGAATGCAAACAAATGTCAGCTGTTGATCACTGCAGGTCCACAGAGAGATGGTGTCACTGCAGGTACACATAATGTGAGCTGATGAGTCAGTGCATCTGCACGGTTTCATCTGAAGTCATTGCAGGTATGCTTTGTGCTAGCTGGATCACTGCAGGTACACATACTCTAAGCAAGGGATCACAGCACGTAAATACATTATGAGCTGAGAGTCACTGGAGACAAATACAGAGTCAGCTGTTGACCACTGCAGGAGCATAGTGAGCTAAAGATCACTGCTGATATGCAGGGATCTCTAGCTCACTGAGGGTATGCATAGCGTGAGTTAGGCAGTCACTGCAGGTACACAGTATCAGCTGGTTTCACTGCAAGTACATTGCATGCATAAGGGATCAATGCAGGTTTGCACCGTGCCCACTGGGGTCACTCCAGATTCACATCGTTTGAACTACACATCACTGCAGGTATACATAGTGTGAGTTGAAGATGACTGCAAGAAAATAGTATGAGCTGGGGATCAGTGTGTAAGTTTTGCATCACTGCTGATACACACATTCTAATGGACATCACCAAATACAAAATACTTTTAGATGAATGTATTTACATTTACACATTATGGAAGGTGGAGATCATACAGAAACAGCATAAGTTGGCAACAGTACATGTATGGTAAGAAATAAGATAACTGCACAAAAACAGACTGTGATTCAGGGGTAACAGAACAGCAGATAGTGTAAGCTGAGAATCAGTTTATATAGTAACAGTGTGAGCTGAAAGAATTAGTGAGTATCCCAACTAAGGTAGTTATAATTACAAACATGAGCTGAGAGACCTAATGCATGTATGAGTAAAGATAACGATTAAGACAGCTAGTGTGAGTGGAGGAAGTTGTGACTGTGAGGACAAAGGTTACTATATTCACAGACAGTATGAACCATGCATGAATAATCATGCCCTGACCACAGAAATGCAAGATAAGTGTCAGGGCTCGATATGCAGGATACTTGCCTTACATATCAGGAAGATCTGAAAGCTGTGGGCTCTATTCCCACATCAAGTGTCTAGATATTTTTTATTCTAGTAGTTACAATGTAATTTTATGTATACATTTGGTAATTCATTCATCCTTTGTTGACCAGGTTAGTCCCACTAGGCTAGTAGTCTCTTTTCAGGGGAGACCTGAGGTGGTATTTATACTACTAGGGAGAATTTGGCCAGGGCATTGAGGAACTTTCCTTACTCTTTGGCATACAGGTTTCGATTTGCAGTAACGTTTCCTGCTTCCTGTCCAGGCACAAAGGCAGCTCAGAGAAGCATGGAGCAGTATGGAGGATAATGGTGGCATGATAGTGGAAGTAGACAGAAGGAGTGAGAAGTGATGGTGAGGACAACTGAGCCTTCACAATTAAGTTTATTTATAGAGAAGGATGTGCCTAAAATAGAGGATCAGAAGAAGAAGGAGGGTAGTGCGATACAGGAAGAAATGCAAGAGAAGGAATTCAAACCTACACAGGATACTGAGATGTTATTTCAACAAAAAAATGGTCAAGGGTGAAGGAGAATCACAGGTGGAGTACATTGTTACAACTCTCCAGTTGGGAGGGTCGCTGGATGTTTATCTAAAAGAAGTAATCGAGCAAAGTGAACCAGAAAGTGAGAAAGACAGTGTCGAGGGGTGAAATAATGGAAAGAATATAAGAAGAGGAAGTAGAAGAAATAAGATGAGAAAAGAAAAAAATCATAAGCGCAAACTGTAAGACAGGGATAAAAAAAGATGAAAAGAAAATGGAAGTGAAAAGGAAACATCATGTAAGAGTAAGCAGTAAGATGGAAAAAGAACTTGACAGGTATGAAATATGGGACAATATTATCTCACCACTGCGTATCAAACCCAAAGAGGTAAGAGCATTTATTTGCATTAATAAACACTCTGTGTGACATTTTTTTTTGTTGTTTTGAAGAAGCACAGTATATTTAGTAAATTTTAGAACAATATAAAAAAAGAAATGAAAATCCTTGGAACTTATATGTCATATAGGCATTCACCAGAGAGACAAAAAAAGAGAATGTATGTACAATTTTTTACAGCAGTAGAAAAAGACATTTTAAGAGACTATGTAAAGACTGTGTGTAGAGATGTAATAGACATTACAAAGATTTATCATAAAAGAGGTTTATGGACTGGGGGAAGAGGAATGTGGCATTATTTTGCAAATGCAAAATGAAAAGATAATACATGTTCCTAGCATAATTAATGTAGAGGGTGTGACACCCCTCCTCTGGACGAGTAATCAAGGAGCCTGAATCCTCAAAACTGACACTGGAGAGGGACATTCACTTGGAACAAAAATAGATACACACTGTATTTTCAGATGCAGCCCTCTGCACCAAGCACAGTTTCCCTTAAGAGCACACAGGGAACACACTCAGTACTGGGTCTGGGTTTCCCTCTCTCTCTCTCTCTCTCTCCAGGCCCCCATTAAGACTCCCCACTGGCACAGCTATAGAGTTGAGTCCTCAGCCGAGTGTCCCAGGACAAGTCCTCCACTACCCTCTCTGTGAAACCAGTGCTTTGTGTCCCTGCTCCAAGTTGCTGACACACACACTCTGAAATTTGATTTTCACACACACACACACACACACACACACACACACACACACACACACACACACACACACACACACCTGGGAAAGGCTGGTACAGATTTACCAGCTATGCCCCTCTCCCCAGGCTATAAGGTAGATACTGCCACCAGAGCACTAGAAAGCCAGCTACTCTCTTACAAAGGTACCCAATTATACTGAGTGAAATTAACACTATTACAAATGGTAGGGTTTGACCAATGCAGTAAAGCTTCCAGGAATGCCTACAGTGTCACCAAATAAATATAAGTTCTCTCAAAGGTTAAAATATTCTCTAAAAGGACTAGCCACAGTGAAAAGTTTAAACATATTTAATAATAAACAATAAAATAACATGAAAATAGTAAATATATATTTAAAATAAACACCAGAGTTTCAGACACAGGAAATATTAAAAGTAACACAGATGGATAGATTCACACAGATACAGAAAAACAGTACTTAACTAATCTCACTATATTTTCCTGACTGATCTAAAGAATTTCTATTCCCTGGTTACTTAGTAAAGCAAGGCAAGATGAAGTGGGTGAGGTATCCTTCTTTGCCAGGTTTCAAAAACAGACTACTCTGAGTCTTCTGTCTCAGCTGGTATTAAAACATCATTTTAGTCCTGGATTACAGAATGACATCCAGTCATCTGACTCTTGTTCCCATACTACCCCATTTTCTAGCAACTGAACCAGAATCTAGAACATATATGGCAATAATACACACATAGAGCTTTGCTAAAATTTGTTGCAGCTTCTGGAAGTCTTAAAACAATTTCAAACTTCCACCCTCCCAGAGTAGCAATTAGTTCACCCCCGAAGACAATACAGAAGGCTTTCTAGTACAGACTTTTTGTCTCTAGCTGCACTGAGTCCAGTGAGATACAATCTTTATGGCTTATACCAAGTAATTTAATTTCAAACTATTTTATCAAAGTTAGCTGGACTGGAATTAACCTCTTCTCTTCCAGTATCCTCTGTTACAATGTATTAATGTCATTAGTGCAATACAGTCTGACATACGGTATACTTCTTTTTCCTGTCCAGCAGGACCTATTATCGGTACATTTTTAAACACGAGCAACTTTACAAATACATTTTCAACACAAGCACCTCTACAAATCAGTTTGATACACAAATGACATATAATTCTTTACAAAACTCCAGGAAGCTATGCTAGCATATGCTACACCTCCACTGCCCTACTGCTTCTGACATAGCTGGCAATACCTCACACCATCACAGAGGGAAATGGGGGGGGTTGTAAAATATTGGGAACAACTAAAGACATGTTTCTTTTGTGTTAAAAATGACAATTTAATTAGTAACTATGATAAAAGAAAATGTTTTATTTGTGGCAAAATTGGTCATGAAGCAAAAAGATGTGAACAAAAATGTATAAAATGTGAAAACAATAGGACATTCATGGATGGATTGTGATGTAAAAGGGAAAGACACACAGAAAGGAAAGGAAGATCAAGTAAAAGAAAGTACTTTAGTAGATAAAATAGAAGGGACACAAAAAAATAAAAATGAGAAGATATCACAGTAGAGGTAAAGGAATATACAAGGGAAGAAAAAGAAATAAGTAATTTGAGTAAAGAGGGAGAGAATAAGTGAGTAAGCATCAAAACCAAAACGAATTCCATTGGGAAAAGAGTGCAAAATAGAAAATGTACATATAAAAAATATAGGTATAGGAGAAAATAAGAACAGAAAGGGATAAAAATAACAAAATGTTCTCCAAAAAGTGAGAATCTTGGCTATAAATGTATATAGTATAAAGAATGTAAAAAAAAGAATGGGGTTTTAGAATGGTGTAGATTGCTGGACATGGATATCATAACATTAACAGACATTTGAATTTTAGGAGAAAGAGAGAGAACACAAGTAAATGAACTATGGGTGAGTAAAGTTACATGGAATATAGGAGAAAAAAATGTTCAGGCATAGCAATTTTGAGTAAAGAAATTATAGAAATTTTTATTTTATTTTACATTTGTTTACTAGGAGAGTCTGACTGGGCATAAAACCCTTTTTCAGCGGAGGCCTGGGGAGAAAAGCTCCATTGTTAGTAAACTATTTTGTTAGTAGAAAGAAAATTGTATAATACAATAAAGAAAAAAATAGTAACAGACATTCATAATGGTAAAAAGACTAGAACAGACTAGATTGGTCAAGTGGGACACAAGACCAGTAATACAGTTCTTACAGTAGTATTAGGTAATGACATTGTATACAAGACTGCAATTATGATACTTAGTCTTATATACAGGTAGCATAGCAAACTGAAGACTTAAAATCTGATAGATATTAACAATGAGAAAGAAAAAAAAAAACAACATAAGGTAGTCATATGACTTAAATTCAGTGTCCATTACATATGCAATTAAAATTATAAAATCAGCTAGTTCCATGGTTTGGGCTACCCATGTACATGTTGTACATATAGAAGTCCAGGAACTGGTGACATGTTGGATTATAAATTAGTAATACTGGGAAGAATGTTAGTATTGGATATAACAAGGAAGAATAAAGTATACAGAATTGTGGCATTGTATGCATATGTTATACAGAAGCAAATGGGAGATTATGTTTAGAAAAATTCTTGGTTATATTAGTGTTAATATACAAATAATATTAGCGAGAGATTTTAACTGTGATTTAAGGCATAGAAGAAAAGAAGGGGCAAATGTCAGGGTCATTTTAGAGGTATTTAAAAGTGGAAATATGCATTTATGGAGCAATAAACATATAAAAGGGGTAATTTGAGAAAGGAAATTCATTATTTTATAGTTTTGGAGAGTTTAAAAGTGCTACATAAAGGAATAAAAATAACTGGATTTTCAGATTATGTGGCTTACGCCACCCAAGAAATTTATTTTCCTATGCCACTGTCGAGCAGAGAAACAGAAGTGATCCCCGGGGTGTATTTCCTATTTCCCGTCCACTCATCATTCTTGAAGAGTGCTAATGAAGAACTTTGCTTGACATAGATGGGTAGCCTATTCCAGAGTATGGGAAGTCTCTGGGACAGGAATCTATCCCTCCAGCATGTCCTGTTTATTGTGGTGACAAGGTTTAGGTCCCTAGAGCGTGTAGTTCAGAGGGATTGGGATTTCTTTAAGTGTAGCATGTCCAACAGCTCTGGGTTTGACATAGCTTTATATGTTAGGCAGAGATCACCTCGGAGTAGGCAATATGCTATGGAGTAAAGTTGGAGTTTTTTGAGATGGTCAGTCTAGGGCATTTGTTTGAGGCCAGTAATCCTCTTTGTGAGGTACTTCTGTGGCCTTTCCAGTTGCTGTAGATGTCTTGTGAGGTACATTCCAAAAGGGGAATTGCACTCTATAATGGGTCTAATGAGTGTCTAGTAGAGGGGAACAATGACCTCTTTTTTCCTGGATGAGAACCCTTTTATGATGAGGTGTGCCACATAGAAGGACTTCCTGACTACTGTGGCGATGTGACTATCAAAGGAGAGACTACTGTCCACCTGGGTCCCAAGGTCTCTTATCACACATTCGGTGTTAAGTAGATTGCTGCCTATGTGGTAGTTCATGGGTACAGAGTGTTTACCAAAGGGGCTGACACTGCACTTTTTGGCACTGAGCTTGAGGCCATGGCTCTGACACCAGGCATCTGTCTCAGCGAGGCTCTTCTGTAGGATGTCCACATCATTTGGGGACTTGACTATGGCTCCTAGTTTGGAGTCATCTGTGAACTTCGTTAGCCAGAGGACTTCTGTGTTAGCCTGTACTTCAGAGAAGTAGATACCAAACAGGAGAGGTCCCAGGACGGAACCCTGTGATACTCCACTTGTCACTGCTTTGAGGTCAGATTTGGAGTCTGCAACTTTTACATTGTGGGTTCTGCCACTGAGCCAGTTGGCAACCCATCTTGTGATGTAGAGATGTATACCTAGTTTAGTGAGTTTAGCTATAATTTCAGAATGGAGGATGGTGTCAAAAGCCTTAGCGAGGTCAAGATAGGCTGTGTGAACCACCTTACCCTCATCTACGGTTTTGGAGACTGCCTCAAAAAGTAGATCAGGTTCAGGAGGCATGGTCTGTCTTTCACAAACCCGAACTGGGTGGGATCCAGAGTTTGGAGGTTACCCATGTCTTTGTTTATGAGTTCCATGATGATACGTTCCATGGCCTTGCAGACCACGCTCATCAGGCTAATAGGTCGATAGTTCTCGGGATCAGTGATGGCTCCCCCTTTGTGGAGTGGGATAACTGTTGCTGTGCACCATTCAGTGAGCACAAAGCCTGATGTGAGGCTATTATTGAACATGGTGCTTAAGTGGGGAGCCAGTTCGCTCTGAAGTTTGTGTAAAATGCAGTCTGGGATGTTGTCTGGTCCCATGGATGCTGTGTTTTTGGCTTTAGAGAGTGCAGCTTTTACCTACGTAGTTGTGATTACAGGGACTCTGCATTCTTCCTGTATAAATATGTGCCCTTTAGGGGGTGAGGGGGGGGTAAAGTTAGCACTGAACCTATCTGCTAGGATGTTGGCAATATCAGTTGGTTCTGTAATTTTTGTGCCGTTGTGCTGTAATTCAGAGCAGATATGGGTGTTGCCATCGAGATTCCTGACATAGCTATAGAATGCTTTGTGGTTGTCCTTAGAATTAGTGGCGATTTTATTTTCGTAGCTAGCTTTGGAGGATCTTATAATGGATCTCAGCTTCTTACTGAGGCTGACCAGGCAGGGAGCTCCTTATATATATATATATATATATATATATATATATATATATATATATATATATATATATATATATATAAATATAGGTAGAGATATATATATATATATATATATATATATATATATATATATATATATATATATATATATATATAGGTAGAGGTAGAGGTATCAAAAGAATAAATGAAACAGTATTAAATGAGTATGTAAAAATATTTATTCGGCTATGGTTAGATCATATAGATATGAGAAGGTTTTACAAAGATTGGACAAGTTGGTAGATAAGTTTAAAAGAAAAAATATAAAAAGGAGCTTTTGGAATGGCAAAAAATAAAAAATACAAGATAGTCACAAATATAAGGATATCAGTTATCAAGCTTTTAAAAATATAATAAGTAACAAAGAAAGATTTCTAGAAAAAGAAAAAAGTTATATGAAATGAATCAAGAAAAAAATTAAAGGATGTTATTTAAACAAAGATATTTTTACAGGGGAAAGAGAACCTTACTTAAATAAGATGGTAAGAGAAAATAAAAGAATAATAAGAGAACTAAGAGATGAGAAAGGAGATATAGTTAACACACAGAAAGAAATAATGCATGTAATACAAAAACATATTGCAAAACATTTTTTTCAGATATTAAACTATAGGGAGACATAAATGGAACTTGAAAACTTAACTGAAGAAAATAATGAGGTGATGGGAAAAAAGATTACAAAGGTAGAAATTAAAAAGGTTTTGAAGACAGCAAATCTGGAATAGGCAGCCCAGAGAAACAGCGGGGCAAATGAACAGAGAAAGAGAGTTGTGAAAAAAATGACGCAGAAAGCAAATTTTGAAACTGGGAATGTGTACAGGATTCTGAGGAAATGTTTCAAAGAAACCTGTTTGATGGATATGAGTCAGCAAACGATGGATGCATAATTACAACCCTCCACTCAAGAGTGTTGCAGGATGATTTGCTTAAATAAATGGTGGTGCAGAGTGAGCCAGAAAATGAAGGAGATGTTTCCTGGGAGGACACTATGGAGAAGATACAAAAGAAAGATACAGAGACAATCCTGAAGAATAGCATTAAGATGGAAAAGAAAACATATGCAGAGAAACTAAAAGAAGGCAAAAGTGGAGTAGCAAAAGAAGACAGTAGAAAATGAAAAATGGAAGTACATGGTAAGGATTTAAAGTAAAGAAGACAAAGAAATGGACAGGTATGAAGTGTGGGACAATTTAATACCACCTTTGTATGTAAAAGCACATGAGGTAAGAATTTATTCTTATTAACAAAAAGACATTTTGTGGCATTAAATTTGACACTGTTTTTTTCAATGGAACATTTTCTTGGAGAATATGAAAAAAAGATAGACTGTAACCCATGGAATTTTTTTTGCATATTTGCATTTAATAGGCAAACAAAAAAGAATGGTAATTTACAATTTCAAACAGAGGTAGAAAGACAGACTTTGAAAGGATATTTGAAATCTTTATATAAAGAAGCACTGGACATTGCAAATGTTTATGACAAAAGGGGTTTATGGACTGGTGGTGAGATTGTAATATTGTGTTAAAAATAGAAGAGAAAAAATATTTATATACCAAGCATGATAAATGTGGAGGGGAATACAGGTGTTGCAAAATATTGGAGACAACCCAAAACATGTTTCTTTTTTTTTGTGGAAAAGAAGGACATTTGATAAGTAACTATGGCAAAAGAAAATGTTATGTTTGTGGGGAATGTGAACTGAAGTGTTATAAATGTAACAAAATTTGACAATTACAGATGGATTGCAAAAATGAAAATAAGAGTGAGGAAAAAGAAGAAAATGAACAAAGAGAAGAAATTTTAGAAGTAGTAGAAAAACTAGATGAGAAAAATAAAGAGAACATAGAAGAAGGTTCTGAAATACGTGATGAAGAAGACACAAATTGGGAGGAAGTAAAAGAAAAAAAGAATTTTATTGGTAAAAGGGTAAAAGTCAGAAAAAGAAAGTGTAAAGGGATCAGTACAAAAGAAAATAAGAAAGGAAATGGATAAAAAATAATTTATACAGGTAATGACTGGGACTTGGTATACTGGTCAAGGTGTTTGACTTACAGACACAAGGTGCTATGTTTAATTCTCACCTTGGGGAAAGAAATAAGAAATTGGCTAGGCTTCGAATAGCCTATTAAGAAAGCTAGCCTAGTAATTAGCTATGAACTTATGGAACCATGAATTAAGGGAAATGAAAAATTTAGAGTGCTTCCTGTAAATGCAAATAGTATTAAGAATATAGTAAGAAGAACAGGAATTTTGAAGTGGTGTAATACATGTGATGTAGGTGTAATTATGTTAGAAGACACAAGATTTTTAACAAATGAAGAGACATTACAAATAGAGAAACTATGGGGAAAAAGATAATCTGGAATTTGAGAAATGAGAGATGTTCTGGAATAACTATATTCTGCAGAAATACAGTAAAGATATTACAAGTAACTTTATTGAAAATATGAAGATTATCCATTGTAGATTTAAAATGCAAGGAACAAGTATATAGACTTATAACATATGTTTATACTAAGTGTAAAGAAAGGGAAAGCTTATTTTGTCAGATTTTACACTATGTAGTAATAAATATGAATATTATAATAACAGGAGAGTTTAATTATGATTTAAGAGACAAACATAAAAAGGAAGGACAGGATGTAAAAATGTTAGAAGTTATAATACGTGATAAGTTAAAACTTTGGGACAAAAATTCATGGACTTACAGAAGGGGTATGTATATAATTGAAATAGATTATTTTATAGTATCAGAGGTTTTAGTTATAGGAGATTGGGAGGTAGTTGAAAGAGGATTTTCTGATCATCTTGCAATATGGCTAGAGATAAAGGAAGATATAAACTAGTTAAAGGAATAAAACAGATAAATGAGAAAGTATGGACTGAAGAAGGAAAGAGATTACTAATACTGTTATGGAAAGATCATATTACAACTGAAAAAAAATGGTATGAATGGTGAATGATATTTAAGGAAAAATATAAAAAATGTTGTTTTACAGTGGCAATATAATGTGAGAAAAGTAGAGAAAGAAAAATATAAAAGAGCAAATAACGATGCATTGGAAGATTTAGAATATAATGACAGAATGTACTTCGACAAAGAAAAATAATTATATGAAAGAAATCAAGACAAATGCAATAATTGTTATACAAGCAATTATATTTTATACAAGTAAAAAGAGAGGAACTATCAAGTTACTTAAGCAGATTAATAAAGGAAGATGGTAGCATGATGAGAAAAATAAAAAATGTAAAACGAGGAAAAGAAAGAACTCAGACAAGTAAATGTAGCTTCAGCTGCAGAACCAGATGGGATAGGGTATGAAATGTATAAAGGTTTAAGGGACTGGCATAAAATATTATTAAAGATTTTGAATGAATGGTTAAATGAAGGTTTTATGTATAAAGCATTATGTAGTGGAATACTTAAATTCATATGGAAGAAGGAAGACAGAAGACAGTTAAAAACTGAAGACTGGTTGTATTTAATAATAATGATTATAAGATCTTTATGAAAATAATGCAAAAGAGATTTGAAACTAAAATGGACAATATGGAAGACAGCATATATAGTATAAAGAGGAAGAGTTGTCAATAATTATTAATGATAGCTAGAGAAATCGTGGATGATATTATGATCATAAAATAAGAAGCAAAAATCATGTCAGGAGACCATAGTAAGGCATTTGACATAACTGGACATGAAATCTTATGGGTAATAATGAAAGCTTATAATATAAGTGAGGAAGATGGGAAATTATGTATGTCAGTGTAAAGTAATAATAAAGTAAAAATACTTGTAAATGGCTGGTTAAGCCAAAAGGTACATATGTAGAGTGGTGTAAGACAGGGATGTCCAATGAGTTGTATACTCTTTGCATTAGTTATGAATGTGATAGTATGTGAAATAAATTACAAAATGAAGGAGGTGGGCTATATAACACCTGAAGGATTAAGAATTCCATTTCTGTTAACATATACAGATAACATTATAATTAATAATTGCAAAAAAACAAAATTTAGATAAAAGAAGTAATAATTTGCACAAATGGGTTATAGAGATGATAGGGATGGCTTTAAATAAAAAGAAAAGTAAAGATTTTAGGTGATGTAGTAAATATTGGGGGTATATATTTTACAATGAATGAAATTTCTGTGTTGGGTATAAAATGTGTGATAAAGATATAAGTAGAAATCAATGGGGTAAAATAATAGAAGAAATAAGGCAAACCTGTCTTTTGGGGCACATATAAATAATCATTCAGGAAAAAGAGGTTATTTGATAAATTCGGTACAGATGGGAAAATAGCATACTTAGTAAGTGTATTTATGTTACCAACAGTATTTGAAAAGGAATTATTGCAACTATTTATTTTTCATTTATATGGGATTCTAGATTAAACCCAGTAAACAGTCATGAGGAGAAGGTTAACACTTGCACCACACCTCCAGCCTCATATAGACCTACTAAACCAGCACTGGCAAAAAATACATATAAATACACAAAATCATACTCAGTGGCTCTAAGTAAAAACCTGCAAAAGCATCAGAGAGCTCCAAAGCAGACACCCACAAAACCTGCACCTCCCATCACAAACCAGACAACACATAAAACACAAAATCAATGTGCCGCACAATCACAGCCCTTAAGGTGAAACAATATACCTAACACACTAGTGAAAGGTGACTCAATAGTCAGGCACACTGACGCCCCACTCACTAGGCTGGACAAGGAGAAGGTTACTGTTAGCTGCCTGTCAGGAGGCAGAATCCGCCACATAACACAAGCACTCAGGTCACTCCAGAACAAGTACAAATATGACTCTGTCATTGTTCATGTTGGTGTGAATGACCCAAGACGTACCTCCCTGGACTACATGAAAAGAGACATGGAAGAGCTCTCTGATCACTTAGCCCAGGCTGGTATGACCCTGACCCTGAGTAGCATCCTGCCCTCAACAAGAATGATACCTCAGTATAAAGAAAAAATATCAATTTCAACAATTGGCTAAGCTTCTGGTGTCATTCAAAGGGGATCCAGTGTCTGTCAGCCTGGAATGACATGATCGACAAGCCACGTTGCTTCGCAAGAGACTGCTTGCACCTGTCGCCCCTTGGCTTTCGAATACTGGCCAAGGCTCTTGCTGCCCCCATAGTGCCTTTTTTCAAACCCACCTCCGTAAACAGCACAAGTAAAAAAATGAGGGTTATGCTACTCAACGCCAGGAGTTTAAATCTCAAAATGCATGCACTCGAAGCACTCCTAAGTATGGAGTACGTCGACATCTGTGCAGTAACTGAAACCTGGTTCAAGCCTCCAGAGAGCACTCCAGCACTACTGGGCTATAACTCATACCACACATTTTGGCCACAGAACACGGACCAAAACACAAAAGGAGGGTGTGTATCCATATTCATCAAGGATACCCACACCTCCAGGTTAGTGGCACAGCATGATACCTCTGAGATCATCCATGTACAGCTAACATCGGGCAAATATGCAATGCAAATTGTGGCCTGCTACAGATCACCCTCCATGACCCAGGACCACCACTCCGCCTTTCTGGAGACACTGGAAAACATGAAGGTTCTACCGAACACCCTGATATTGGGCAATTTCAATTACCCTACCATTAACTGGGAAAACTACTTGAGTGCAAACTCCCAGGCTCAGTGCTTCCTGGAATTTATCAACTCAAATGCCCTGGATCAGCTGGTAATCTCCCCTACCACAGGCCACAACATATTGGACCTGGTCATCACCAACATGGGCGACAGGTGTTCTGTATCAGAGGTCAACCCGTCACTGGTTAGATCAGACCATAAACTAATCACCCTGGATGTCCACACCCCACCACCACTCCCAACCAAGGAAACCACAGTGAAAAACGTTTCTAAAGCAAACTTCACCTTACTTAAGGCAGAGGTGGCAAGTTTCACAGCCCCCACGCTAAAGGATAACACTGCCCAAGATGCAGAATCCTTTACAATTACACTGTATGAGCTCCTACAAGGATGCATGGATTCCTAGCAAAACCAAGACTCACTCCCCTAAGAGAAGGAAACCAGTCTGGTGGACCCCTGCCATGAACAGGTTATGCAACAAAAGGAGGAAACTAGTTCAGAAAAAAAGCAAATCCCAAGAAGAAAAGACATCCCTGATCAGTATCAGGAAGAAACTAAAGTCCCTCATAAAATCATCCAAGGCTAACTTCGAAAGAAAAATAGCCAAGGATATGAAAGAAAACCACAAAGCCTTCTTTAGCTATGTCAAGAATCTAAGTGACAACTCACAGATATGCTCTGAGCTAGTGCAAAATAGCAAAAAATATACTGAACCTACTGATATTGCCAACATCCTGGCAGATAGATTCAGTGCAAACTTCACCTCCCTCTCACCTTCAAAAGGGCCCACAACAATACCAGAAAAGTGTAGTGTCCCAGAAATCACAGAAGCACAGGTGAAAACAGCCCTTTCAAAAGCCAAAAACACAGTATCAATGGGGTCAGATGGTGTCCCAGGCTGCATCTTGCACGAACTACAGAATGAACTAATCCCCCACCTAAACACACTGCTCAAACTCAGCCTCTTCACAGGCAATATGCCCATAGAATGGTGCACAGCAACAGTTATTCCACTCCACAAAGGAGGTGCCACAAGTGACCCTGGTAACTATCGCCCTATAAGCCTGACTAGCCTGGTCTGCAAGGCTATGGAGCGCATCATCATGGAACTCATTAACAAAGACATTGGGAACCGCCAAACACTTGACCCAACCCAGTTCGGCTTTGTTAAGGGCAGATCATGCTTACTAAACCAGGTTGTCTTCTTCGAGACAGTCACCAAGGCCATAGACGAGGGAAAGTTGGTTCACACAGCCTACCTGGATCTTGCCAAGGCATTTGACACCATTCCTTACTCGGATATTATAGAAAAACTCACCAGCCTGAACATAAACTCCTATGTCACAAGATGGGTTGCCAACTGGCTTACAGACAGAACTCACACGGTACGAATTGCAGGCTCCAGGTCCGACTCTAAACCAGTCACAAGTGGTGCCCCACAGGGCTCGGTTCTAGGACCCCTACTGTTCAGCATATATTTCTCAGAAGTACAGGCAAACACAGGAGGACTATGGCTAACCAAGTTCGCTGATGACCGCAAACTGGGAGCCATAACTCACTCTCTGGCTGACACGGACATCCTTCAAAAAGGCCTTACTGAGACAGACACCTGGTGTCAAAGTCATGGCCTCAAGCTAAATGCCAAAAAATGCATAGTCATCCTGTTTGGGAAAAACAAAACACCTACAAATTACCACATAGGCGGCAGCCCCCTTAATATAGAAGAGGTAATAAGAGATCTGGGGACCCAGGTAGATAGTAATCTCTCCTTTGACAATCATATTGCCAAAGTAGTTAGGAAATACTTCTATGTGGCCCATCTAATTACTAAGGGGTTCGCATCTAGAAATAAAGAGGTTATAGTGCCCCTCTACTCGTCACTCATCAGACCCATCATAGAGTACAGTGCCCCATTTGGGATGTACCTCACAAGACACTTCCAACAGCTGGAAAGACCACAAAAGCACCTCACCAAGAGGATTACTGGCCACAAACATATGTCCTATGCAGCCCAACTGAAAAAACTCCGGCTGTACTCAATGACATATCGCTTACTCAGAGGTGATCTCTGCCTGACTTACAAGGCCATGTCCAACTCAGAATTGATGGACATGCTCCACCTAAAGAAATCCAAGTCACTGCGAGCCACGCACTCTAGTGAGCTAAACCTCACCACAACAATAAATAGAACATGCTGGAGGGATAGATTCCTGTCACAGAGACTCCCCATGCTTTGGAACAAAATTCCTAACTACATTAGGCAGAGCCCCTCACTAACACTCTTCAAGAGAAGCCTTGATGAGTGGATGGGTAACAGAAAATGCACTCCTGGGATCACTTCATTGGCTCTGCTTGACAATCGATCAGTTAATTAATCAATGGGGCAGTGAAACCCGACACACTCTGGCTAGGCTTATAAATGCTCTCAGGCAGATAGCCTAGTACCTACCTATGAACCTATGAACCTAAAAGAGGAGTTTTGTATCTAAATAAAGAAGAAGGAGGTTTAGGATTAATTAACCCGGTGGTATAAGTATGATACATTTTGGGGTATGGTAAAAAGACTAAAAAAGAGTATATAAATGAGGAAATAAAACATTACCAAGAAAAAAATATTTTTGTGGAAAATAAAAATTGATGATACAGAAAGAAGACAAAGTATGGTATAAGAATGTAATAATAAAACATTAGTATATAAAACCATGGGAAACTCTAAAGACGAAAAAATTAAAGCTATAAAAATAAGAAGCAAATGGTATAATCAGAAAGTAGAATGTCAAGATTTTTGAGGAGACTGGTAATAGATAAATTGCCAGTAAAAGGAAATATGCCACATAAGAAGAAAAGTGATAAAATATGTTTACATTGTCAAGAAGAAACTATGGAACATGTGTTTTTGAAATGTAAAAGAGTACAAAAGTTATGGGGAAAACTATGTAAAGAAAATTTTTTATGACATAAAATAAGTGGATAAAATAAACACGGATATGATTAAATATGGATATTATAAGACTAGAAGTAAAGAATATGTTAAATGAATAGATAAAAAGTTAATTTATGCTATATGGGTCATATAGAATAAAATAATAAATTAAATTATGTTTAATGGATTTCAACACTAATATTAAGTAAAATCAGATGGTGCTTAAGGAAAAAGGAGTGGGGTCTAACAGGGCTGAACATTTGGTATGACTGTGTAAACAGATTTGTGTGTGTGTGTGTGTATGTATATACTTGTAAATATTAATAAATATGTAAATATTTTGTAATTAAGAGTTAGTTTTGTATATAAAACAGAACCCTACTTCTTTTTGATAGGTGCCATAGGATCTTTTATATCCACCTGAGCTACTAAAGCATAAGGGTGAATTTTGCAGTCCTGAGACTAAGATCTCAGTTAGTCTGGCAGTAGCTTAAGTGGATATAAAACATCCTAATGAAAAAGAATAGGGGAACTTTATGTTTATTAAAAAAAAATCACTCAACAACAAAATGTATATATATATGTGTGTGTGTGTGTGTGTGTGTGTGTGTGTGTGTGTATGTATATATAGGTTTACCTTCATAATGCCGATCACATTATGGTCGACCCCGCTTCCACGAATACTGAACTGCAACTTTTCAAAACGTCGAACACCAAATTTTCGAATGGCAAAATCTCACCCCCTTTTTGACCCATGTTAGCACTGATGTGGAGGTATGGCATGGTCGGAAATGTCGAATTCAAAGTTTTTTCGACATTCAAAAGTTTTCACAGTTCTGGTTTCGTGGAAACGGTTCGATGATGTGGCCAGTCAATTATATGTGATCGACATTATGAAGGTAAACTACACATATATATATATATATATATATATATATATATATACACACACACACACACACACACACACACACACACACACACACACACACATTACCTATTAATCAGGTGATGTTGGGATTTTATTTTTTAACAAATGAAGAAAATAATGGGTTGCATTCATAGTGCTGTGCTTCACACATGCATAAAAGGAATGTGCGAAACATGCCACTATGCCTGTATTTAAATGAGCAGAGTGTGAACAAGCAAGACAGGTTTTAGTATTTCTCATTGTTTCGAGGGAACACTCCATACTCTTCTGCATATCAGAACTGCCATAAACTGACATGAACCGAATGTAGTTATGTGAGGAAAAATCCATATGTACGTAAATTCTCAAATGGTGTCAACTATTTTCAGCAAGCGGTAGGAAGTTTGGATCTGTGCAGATCTTTTGAGACTTTCTGCAAGATCTTGCACTGGCTGTGGCTCATTGCTCACTTAGCAAATAATTTTAAAGTCTTTTATTCATACTGAGTGTACCTTTATGTAATGGCCTGTTATGGCTTTTATAAAGTTGGAAAGGGGAAAGGCAGGACAGTTAGAAACAGGGAAGAGAGAAAGCAAGGAAAACAAAAGGAACACATTAAGAGGGTTGTGCAGGAGGAGGTGTGAGAAGATTTGTACTATGATTTTGGTAGGGATAGCCCTCAATTTCCCAAATATTTTTAATAGGGGAAGTCGGGGAAGGAATAAGGGCAGAGTGTGTAGGAGAGAAGGTTAGGGAAGAGACAAGGATTTTTTTTGGCAAAATATAAAAGACAGACAAGATAGGAGTACTATGGTGGGCTGAGAGTGAAAAGGGGGGGGGGGCAACACATACAGAATGCAGCCAGAGGGAAAAAAAATGGAGGGCGTGGAAGGCAAAAAGGTTAATATCACTCCCTTCCAGAGGTTCTCAACTATTCCCCTGTTGGAACTGGGCAGGGTAATCCAAATGGGAAAGATGTTGATTTTTCTGATGACTCTATGATCATAGCCAACCAGGACAGTGAATCATGTAGCTGCTGGAAGAGGGAATCATAGTTACCACAGCAGCTCTACACCACCCTCTCAACCACAGCAACAACTGGGTCCTGAAGCCCATATTCCTGGTTTGCCAGACTGCTATGTGCCCACAGGGATGGAACCACAGCCCCCACCGCATGAAGCAGTCCCCAGGCAGGCAGGGGTAGTGAAGAACAATACCATACTGTGGAGACTTGTAGCCGAGCTGCCCTGAGCTTTTCTGGACCTGCAGAAAACAGAACTTAAAAGGTGAAGAAAGAAAAAAAAATATATAAGGTAAAAAGAGAGAGCGAGACAGAGAGACAGAGATGGAAACAGCAAAATGACTTCAATAACACAAATGAGAGACGTAACATTTTATTCAGGAATATCTAACTGCCAATAGCCAATTATACCCTGGAATTAATAATGTAATGAGTAAATCCTGAGCAGTACTGGATGAGGTTCAGGACTGTTTTCATTTTACAATTGCTTCTCCTAGCATTGTTGCATTTACACTCAATGTCCTCAGGAGCTGTGGAGATATAAAAAGTAAAAGAATAAGAGAGGTTACTGATTCTGAATGTGTGTGTATTGCACTTTATATTTAAGATTTGTAACAGATTTCCCAATATTGCATTGGTCATGCAAACATCTACCCCCTTCCCTTCATCCTGTATTTTATCCTGTAATTCATTATTTCTGCATTAGAAAATGCAACACGTAGCTCTGTAAATGTATGCAAAGTCCTACAGCATAGGGGATAAGGACATGGTTATAATAACATATCCTGCAAAACAAAAAAGCTACGTATGCCTTTGGCAGGAGGTGATTAAGTGTATCTTAGGCCCTGGGCAGTTTTCAAACTATGGACCCTCCAACATACTCTTTTTGGACCACTCATAAATGTGCATGATCTTTTGGATTCAACTTCAAGATTATTTTACATTTTATACTTACCTACTACTATTAATAATAAAGTAGAACTTGTGTGTTTGAAGTTTGAGTAGTCTTGGTTAATTTTGTTTTATTTCTTGCTGGAAAAATGTTCAGCTAATAATAACATAACTATCCATTTCAGAATATTTTAAAGTGATTTGCTGAGCTTCATAGGTACTTCATGACATTTGATAAATTCCAGTGCCACAAAGCACCTGCATGAAAAGTGTTTCATTTTTCTTTGAGACATTTTAATACAAAGCTTCGTAAACTTTTTACTAAACCATGGCCCCAATAAATTTAGTGAATCCCCAGGTGATGCTACCTCACGGTGTTTCCCAATGTTGATGTCAATGAGGTAAACTGGTACTTTTGAAAAAGTAGTGTAGATCGGAGTGCAAGTGATGTGCTGTATCTTTAAGAAGCATGTCAAGACTTTACGTGCACATATAAAATCCCACACACGTGCACTCCACAGAACCATTTTGTAAGAGCAGTTACAGTGATAGCATGCATGAATACAGTTGCTCATTTGTATAGAAGTTAAAGCCTGTAACCTTAAATAATAATGTGTTTGTATATAATAAAGCTGCTTGAACAGAACCCATGAAGAAGACTCCTATTATTTCCAGAATGGGGGAGCAACATGGTGTCAGAACTGGGTGGGAAGAGAATAGAGCTATGAGGTGTAGAGGCAACAGTGAAGGTAAATCTAAGAGAAATAAGCACAAAACGAGCCAGAAAAAAGTCAAATGTAATGAGAAGTAACTCACGCTGTTTACCTAGTAGAAAAGAAAAAAGGAGCATTGCAAGGACACAAACCACACCAGTAAGCAAGTGAAAGGCACGAAAAGTTTGTTAACTACGATGAAATGTTTAAAAAAACATATTTGATGAAACAAGTAACAGTAAAGCTAAACAAGTATGTTTAAAGATAAAATGGGCATGTATAAAGCAAAACAAGTGGGTTCAAGCAAAACTGGGCATGTCTAGAGTAAAATGAGCACAAGAAAAGTACATTGGGCATGAAAAGGGCTTAAACGAGCAAAACGAATCTAATAATGACAAAAAGGACACATAAGTGACTGCATGTGTTTTGGCAAAGTGTTACGTTTTGGCATAACTACGACTTTGTATTGTATCAAGTGCATAACTAAAGTTATTCAAAGTATCTTAAAGTGTGTAAAAGTGCTTACAGTGTGTGCTTATTACGGTGTATGTATTTTGAAAAGTTTACTGTGTGCAAAGTGCAACTATTTTGTGAAATACAGTGAAAGTATAGCCATTTCGAAAAGTTTCTTGTGTTGAGTGTGTCTATTTGCAAACTGCTGCCATTACAGAGTGGTTCTTGCACTGTAGAGAATTGCCTAGCAAGTTACCGCCATTTGGGGGACATTTCAGTGTGCTGTATGTAGTTATTCACAAAGTGAAATTACTTCTAAAAGTTATTGAGTTTAAGGCAAAGAGATGTCTGATTTATTCACATTCTGCAGTTATTTGATATGTTTCTTACACTGATAAGAGGTGAATTTTGCAAACCAATATTACAAAAGTATTACAGTGCCAGAGAGTTATTCACTCGCATTGTAATGCTGTTTGAGATGTTTCTTAAAGTGATGATAAATCACATTGGCAAAAGGATGATAAATGACTTAAGCATTTATTTATTTTATTTATTTATTTTACATTTGTTAACCGGGGGTGTCTGACTGAGCTGAAAAGGCCCTTTTTCAGCAGAGGCTCGGGGAGAAAAGCTCCACATAGAAAAATTACAGATACATTTAGATATTTAGACATGATCAGTTGTTGTTGTTGTTGTTGTTGTGTCTTTCGGCTTTTCCCAGTTAGGGGTTGCCACAGCAGAACTCCGGTCCGCTAATGATTGGCAGTAGATTTTTATGTGCCGAGTTGCCAGCCCTGATGCACAACCTTCAACGAAGGTACGCCCATTCATGCATGTCTCCACAAAGAAGATGCTTTAGCTGAGAATCGAACAGGACAACGTCTTACTGTGAGGCTACACACAAATTATAACAGACATGTTTTTACAGTGGTATGCAGCACATCAACAGTTACAGTGGAGAGAACAAACAAGAAAATATTAATTTAATAATAAAAGTAATTAATAGATTTGTTGGGTAGAGCTGAAATTTGGAACATAGGTAGAATACATACATAGTACACAGGTACAGTACATACATTGTGCATTAGCCAGTGTTTGTGAGTAAGAGTGAAAACTATTATCAAGTACTCTAGGTATAGTATGTGTACCTTATCCACTTTCACTAGCCTGGGGAGCAATCATGGCACTACCAACTTTGCTTGAGATGTTGCCTAATGAAGTTTTTAAAGGAGTCTTTGGACGATGTGTTTTGTATGGTAGTGGGGAGAGAGTTCCATTTTTTAGCCACTGAACTACTATATAGCGTGCTTCCAAAGCTATTGTAGCTGTTGGTGACTTCTAGTAGTAGTTTGCTTGATGATTTAAGAGGCCTTTTGGCTGAGTGATGTTGTACTAGGTTTTTGAGAGCAAGACACTTATTGAGGGGGCGTAATAGATAGAATGACAGAAGCAGAGCTGATTGTAGGTTAGTAGGTTGGGCTGTTCAAGCCAGTGGAGCTGTCTCAAAGCAGTACAGTGATGAGTTCTATATGAGCAATTTGCAGCAAAGCGGGCAATTCTGTTATAGCAGGCTTCCATTTTGCTTAGTTCAGTTTTGTTGAGATTAGTCAGAATGGAAGATGCATAGAGTAGGGCGGATAGAAGTTGGGAGTGAGCAATGGCTGATCTTGTGTTGTTGGTAAGAAATGGTTTGATACAGTAGAGTGATCCTAGTTTGGCATGTACTTTTTTAATAGTTAAGTTGAGATGACTATCAAATTTTAGGTGGGAGTCTATGGTTATTCCCAGTTGGCTAGCCTGTGCCACTGGAGCGAATGGAGTAGCATTTGTGGAGTAGATAGTGAATTGACTGTTATCAGTGTTTTTGTTGGAACTGGTTATAATCATAAGCTGAGTTTTCTTTGGATTGAGGATAAGTTGGGCTTTGGTAAGGTAGTTTTCAACGTCAGAGAATGCTAGTTGAGTTGTTTGCAGGAGGGTGGGAATGTTTTGTGCAGCACAGATTAAGGTAGTATCATCTGCATACTGAATGATAGATGCATGCTGTGTGGAGGTATAGAGGTCATTTGTGAAGATTGTGAATAGTAGTGGTCCTAAGATAGAGCCCTGTGGGACTCCTATAGTTGTGGGCAGCTGAGGAGAGAGAGAATTTTTCCATTTCACAGCTTGGTACCTGTCAGTTAAGTAGCTTTGGAACCAGGTAAGAGTGGAATTTGATGGGTGATATTGATTTAGTTTGTTTAGCAGGATGTGGTGCGAGACTGTGTCAAATGCTTTGGACATATCCAAAAAAAGAGTTGACACCTGCAGGCCTTTGTTTTTGAGATGGTTTACTGTATCTGTGAAGCAGAGGAGGGCTGTAGTGGTACTATGGGCAGGTCTGAAACCATGTTGAGTAGCTGAAAGGATGTTGCTGTCTAGGAGATATTTTTGCATCTGGGTATGGATGGATTTTTCTTGGATTTTGGCCGAGGGGGAGAGTAAAACAATGAAAACATGAGTAAAACAAAGAGGTCCTGCCTTTATGTATGGTTGTAACATAGGATATTTTCCAGAATTTGGGCACATAGTTTTCAACAATTGATCTGTTTATGAGAGTGGAGATTGGGATAGCAATAGCATCTGCTGTGAGTTTCAAGAAATAGCTGGGGAGTAGGACGGCTGCTGTTGATGAGGTTTTTAGTTTGGAGAGCATGCTTTTGCTTGAAGTGGTGGAAACTGTTTTGAGGGTAAAGCTTGTATTAATGTTATTTGTGTTGGGGGGGATAGTGAGGTCGGAAGTGTCCTGTGATACTAAGGATAGAACTGCGTTCACAAAGTGGGAGTTGAATTGTGTTTCGATGGGAACTTTAGTGTCAGGGGTGGTTGGTTTGGGGGTAGCCTTTCGGGTGGCTTTTAGTAGCTGGTTTACATTTTTCCAAAATATTTGGGGGTTGTGTTGGTATTTAGTTTGTAATGTCATGTAGTAGGATTTTTTTCCAGCCTAATGCATTTTTTTGCATGGTTGTGCAGTTCTTGGTACTTTGTTAGGTTTTGTGTTTTTTTGGTTTTTTGATAGTAAAGCCAGGCAGCATAGGTGCCAGAAGCTGTTGAAGACTGGGGGGGGGGGCAGAGGGTGAGAGGGGCACTTAGTGATCTAAAAAGGGGAATTTTTATAACTATTTAGTACCACAACATAGGTGCACTTGGAGGACATTTTAAGCTTAGCCAATTCCCTTTTGGTGCTTGAATTAACATTTTATGATTGGTCTTACCTATCCCATGGTTGATAATTGTATATTAGCCCTAATGAGAATAACTGTGATCATACTATAAATAATTTGAGGGGACCCATGTCAGGGATGCAGCATTTAGGAACTGCCTCTATCCATTAGTGGCATGAGGGGCAATCCTGGAGTACATTTTCTATCTCCATCCTTAGATCCAAGTTGGATTTGAATATGGACGGATGAGCTTTGTTTTATTTTTATGGATAGTCTGTCCTGGAAAAGTGGTAGTCTCTGTGATATATATCCATCCCTCCCCAACATGCAGTTTAGAATCCTGGACTGAGTATTTCTGATGCCATTTGACTTGCTGATGTTCAGTACGTTCATCTGTATTAGGTCAGAGGATGCCTTGTATGCCTGACATGTCACCTCTAAGCACTCTGTAGGATACTGAATATAGTAATAAATCTTTGAGGTGGTCCATGCACAACCTATTTTTTAGGACTTGCATCTTTTTAGTAAGGTATCTCTGAAGGTATTCCAATTGTTGCATGGGATGGACAGATACATGCAAAAGTGGGCATTATACAAAATGATTACAAAGCTCTCATTAGGTCAAAGGGGGATAACAACATCTCTAGATCTAGTCAATCAATTTGTTTATAAGCTGTGCAATATAGAAAGGCTTTCTTATGACTCTGGGCACATGTTGGTCAAAAGTTAGGTCACTGTACACACAAGTTCCCAAATTTAAAACAATTGGGTCAGTCCTCAGAGGGCATTGTCATGATTTTGATACCAGTTATTATTTGGGACAAGCCTTCCTGCATGATGGTTAAGTCATTTAGGGATTCAATAACTGCTCCTAGCTTGCAGTCATCTCAAACTTAGCTGGCCAAAGCCCTTTGGTATTTCCTTTTACTTTTGAGATGGATATGCCAAACAGAAAGTTTCAGCACTGAACCCTGGGAGGCTCCATTGGTGATTCGTCTCTTCCCCTATTTTGATTTCCTGCATCATGTGAGCAAGTTGGCAATCCAGCTAGTGATGCAAGTGTTTGCTCCTACATTATTCATCTTTTGTACTACACCTGAGTAGGGGATAGTGTCAAAAGGCTTGGCCAGATCAAGGTAATGTGGTGTGAACTGTTTTGCCTTCATCCATTGCTTTGGTAACAAGAGTAAAGCTTAATATTTGCCCTTGATTTTGAGCCTTTCACACTTTCCTCTGGGCTGTTTTCAAACACATTTTTGGGGCCATGCATACATGTATGCATTCTTTGATTCACCTTCCTGATTGTATTAAATTATATTCCTTGCATAAAACAGCACCAGTTGTTAGAATGTGTTTTAAATTTGTCGTTTTTAGCGTTGTCACCTCACAGTAAGACGTTGTCCTGTTCGATTCTCAGCTAGAGCGTCTTCTGTGTGGAGACATGTGTGAATGGGTGTACCTTCGTTGAAGGTTGTGTGTCAGAGCTGGCAACTTGGCACGTAAAAATCTACTGTCATTCATTAGCGGACCGGAGTTCCACTGTGGCAACCCCTAACTGGGAAAAGCCGAAAGACACAACAACAACAACAATAACAACAGTCTTCTAGTAAGCAATGAAACAAAATGTAGAAAACAATAATGACAAAACTACCCATTTCAGAAAATGTCATCCATAAAAGGCCACTCAAACGTCTGTCATTACAATCCACCAATATCAGTAAATATGCAAAGTGTCTGCAGAAGTCAGTCATTTAAATAATTCCACATCAAAGGGATCTCTCACACTTCTTCACTGCCTGGAAAAAAGGGCCTCAGAGAGATTATAAATGTATGATGTTTGCATACGATTCCTATTTCTATATCCAAAGCACAACTAGCAATATAAATGCACAATTAATCAATTGAAATTAGTTTCTCTAAAAAGGTAGATGCAAACTAGTTAAGAGAATTAACCTTCAGAAAATTTATTATCACTTTTTACTTTTTTCAAACCCAGCATGATGTTCTGTTGGCTAAAGGTCAACAGAATGCAATGTAAGTTCAATAAAGCTAACACTGCATTCAGCACAAGTAAACATGTATACATTACAGTAGAAATCCATGAATATTCTGTTAGACACACACACACACACACACACACACACACACACACACACACACACACACACACACACACACACACACACACAAACACACACACAAGCCAAGCAGCAGTTTCACAGCATAAATACAAGCCAGGCAGCAGTTCACAGCATAAATAGGAGCCAGGCAGCAGTTTCACAGTATAAATACGAACCAGGCAGCAGTTTCACAATAAATAAATAGAGGAGCAGTGCTTACCATACAGACGAGCCAGGCAGCAGTTTCACAATAAATAAATGGAGCAGTGCTTACCATATGGACAAGCCAGGCAGCAGTTTCACAATAAATAAATGTGGCAGCAGTGATGTGATTGGGAACCCGTGCACATCTGAGTTTAAAATTTACGTGTGTGACGCACACATGGGTCCTAAAACAGGTCTTGCAGCTGTAAAAGTGTGTGGGGGGTGCCCTCCCCCTCACTCTATGGTTTTGGCGCCTATGCCAGGCAGTGTCTCTGAACTTGAGGATTTGTTTGGTTTCTTTACTTAGCCAGGGGTTTGTAAAGGTTCTAACCTTGATTTTGCGCAATGGAGTGACAGTGTCTAGGTGTTGTAGAAATGTTTTGTTGAAATATGGTACAGCCTGGTCAAGTAGGAGGGGTTTTAGGGGGGGTCCAGTCACAGTTACAGAGTAAAGTATTGAGGACCTCAGGAGAGAAATTTTTTGTGTTTCTAGTGGATTTATGGTTAGTGGTTTTGCATATGCTTGTTCTACTACATATAAGGCATATTATGTTGTGGTCACTTAAGGTGTCTGGGAGACTGCCTGTGTGGAGGTACAGTGTGGGGTTGTTAGTTAGGACCCAGTCAAGGATGGATTCCCATTCAGATTTGTTATCACATCTAGTTGGAATTTGGACTAGCTGCTGTTAGCCATGGAGATTTATTAGATTATTTGGTGGTTCTGATATACAGGTGAACCAATCTAGGTTGAAATCCCCCAGAATAAGGGTTTCTTGTGAGTATGTGGAAGAACACCAGGATAGGAAGTCTTCAAGGCTAGCAGGTGTATTACCAGGTGGAATATAGATATACTAATAGCCTTTCAAATGATATTACAAGAGTGTTAAACTGCCCGAGAGGTTTATTTCGCAAAGTCCACTTATTCAGCAGTACTACAAGTTGGTCTATAAGCATTATTTTGAAAAGCCCAAAAAGTATAAATTCAGAAACACAAAGGCATTGGACAAAGTTACAAATACTGGCATAAGTTACTGGCATAAGTGTATGTGTGTATGTTTGTGCTTATTTGCAAAACTTTTCACTGGTATGTGTTAATATGGCAGACAGATTTCAAAAACCCCTACCACTTGTATCTGATCAGAATATTGCAGAGAATTGGAGAATATTTGAGCAAGAGTACAATATTTTTATACAAGCAGCTTATGCAGCTAGAGATGCATGCACCAGGGCATTCATTTTGCTAAACCTAGCTAGGTCAGAGGCCATAGAAAGAGAGCATTCATTAGTGTATGCACCTGCAGTATATGAGGGAGAAGGTGTAAACCCTCACATTGCTGTACAAGCTGAATCAAGGGAAGTCCCTGAGTGTTTGAAGCACAAGTTCAAAGAAATGTGTAACCCCTAGAAAAATATTACACTAGAGAGGCCTTTGTTTTACACAAGGGATCAGAAACCAGGGGAAACATTTGCAGCTGACCAGAGAAACAAAGCTAAAACATGTGGGTTTGGTGGCTTAAAAGATGAGCTGATAAAGGACAGGCTTGTATGTGGTATTAACAGTGCTGCTGTGAGAAAGATTTTGCTTTGTGACAGTGATTCGATGTTAAGCAAAGCCACAGAGATTTGTCAAACCCATGAGGTGACAGAAAAACACACAAGTATGCTTGCGAGTGACAAGAGCATGGTTTCAGTTGGCTCTAGAGCAAATGTGGACAGCATGCAACACGTGGCAAACAAAAGTAGGCCCAAGCATGTGGCAGCTACAGGGTTTCCAAGGAAGATGCACAGCTTCACAGCAAAGTCTAAAAGGGAGCTTGCTCCAGCTCAATGCAGTACATGCATGAATCAGCAAAACCTAAGTCTAACTTTATTGTTAACCGTCACAATTGTGGTGCAAATCATGAGTCTAAAAGAGAGAAGTGCTTTGCATTTGGTCAGCAATGTCATACATGTAAAGAAATGGAACCATTTCCAAAATTTTGTAAATCGAGTAGGCCTCACACAGTTGTAAAGAAAGGTCACACAAAAAAGCAAGTTGAGCAAGTAGAGTCGAAGCAGTCAGCTTTCTATGTTGATGGTGTATCTGTGCTTGATGAAAGAGTTGATGCAGTAAATTTACTAACAAGGAGCAAAGTATTTTGTACTGTCCGGATTAATGGAAAATCTACAGTAGACACTGGTTCAAAGTGTAATGTTATATCAGCAGACACATTTGCCAAAGTGAGAACTAATGAACAACTCAAAGTACCCAGTTGTGCGAGACTTGTTGCTTATGGAGGTGAAGAAATTCAAACCGAAGGTTCAGTGCTGCTTTCATGTTAGTTGGCCAAGAACTGTTACAACTTATTATTCTACATAGTCAGAAGTCCAGTGCAATCTTTACTTGGTCTCAAAGATAACTTGAGAATGAATCTGCTTTCTTTTGCTAAAGAAGTTTATCATATAAGTGCATTTCCAAGTTCTAATTTTTCAGAAGCCATTTTCTCAGAATATGCTAATGTTTTCAATGACAAGTTAGGCAAACTTCCAGTTGTATATTTCATGTCATTCCAGTAGTCAGACCAGCAAGAAGAGTTCCGATAGCTATGCAAGATAAAGTTAAAGCTCACTTGGATAAAATGGTGCAGAAAGGTGTGATTTGTCCAGTCACAGAACCAACTGAATAGGTATTGTCCATGGTAGCAGCTCACAAAAAAAGGATCAGATGAAATCAGAATATGTATTGACCAAAGAGACCGGAACAAAGCACCGAAGAGACCGTATCGTCCGATGTGTACAGTCGAAGAAGTTGCAGGTCTAATACTGAATGCCACTGTTTTCTCTGTCTTGGATGCAAAGAGCTCATTTTGGCAAGTGATGCTTGATCCCAAATCTTCATTTCTAACTACTTTTTGTACTCCATTTGGCAGATACAGATTCCTATGGATGCCATTTGGAATAAATTCTGCAAGTGAAGTCTTTCAGCATGAAATGGAGCAAATTATTTTTGGTTATCCTTGTGCCATAATAGTAGATGATTTATTGGTTGGAGGCAATGGTGAAGCAGAGCTTGACAGAAACCTAAAGAAAGTTCTAGATAGAGCACATGAAGTAAACTTGAAGCTCAATCCTCTGAAGTATAAATTCAGGCTTCCAGAAGTTATCTACATTGGTCATTTGCTCACAAGTACAGGCTTGAGACCAGACCCAATCAAGCAATCTGCTATTGTTGAAATGTCAGCACCAGATAATGCACAAGCTCTACAACATTTTCTAAGCATGGTCAACTACTTAGTCAAGTTTATACCAGACTTCAGTGAGTTGACAACACCTTTAAGAGAGATCACATGCAAACATGTTGCATGGTCATGGTTGGAACAGCACCAGAAGGCATTTGAAGACCTTAAGCAGAAAATTGCCACCCCTCCTACATTAAGATACTATGACATGAACAAACCAGTTACTCTTTCCTGAGATGCTTCAGAATTTGGTCTTGGCACAGTCATACTTCAAGAGGGCAGACCAGTAGCCTGTGCATCTAGAACACTTACCCAAACTGAGATGCAGTGTGCTCAGATTGAGAAAGAGCTTTTGACAACAGTATTTGCATGTTCAAAGTTTCACGATTATATTTATGGTCAGGCTATACTGACTGAAACTGACAACCAACCTCTAGTTACTAAAGAAGACCATGCATTCCAGTCCAGCAAGATTACAGAGAATGATGCTTAAATTGCAAAAGTACAATTTCAAAATGGTTTACACACCAAAGGCAGATTGCTTTATATGGCTGATACCTTATCCAGATTGCCCAGAAATACTACAGAACAGCTAGACACAAAGAATTTTGACTTTGATGTCATGTTAGTGCATCATTTTTCCACCACTAGACTTGATGAGTTAAGAGATCACACTCTGACTGATCCAATTTTACAGAAGCTCAATCACTACATTAATGTTGGATGGCCATCAAATCAATCTAGTGTACCACCTGCAGTGCAAACCTGCCGTACTTATAGATATGAATTGTTGATGGAAGATGGAATTATTTACAAAGGTCCTAAAATTGTTGTTTCTGTTTCCTTACAACAAGAGTATATCCAGATTTTGCATCGTGGTCACACAGGATGCACATCCACTAAGAAAAGCACCACAGAATTAGTGTTTTGGCCTTCATTACCAAAAAACATTGATAAAGTACTTTCTTCTTGTTCAGTGTACAATAGTACCAGACCACATTTGCAAAGAGAACCACTTCAGTTAACTCCAGTACCTGAACTACCTTGGTGAACCATTTTAACTGATATTTTTGAGTGGAACAATCATCATTATTTGGTTTTGGTAGACTCTTATTTGAATTGGTTTGAGATTGATCTACTACCTAACCTAACATCCACTGCTGTTATTACTAAGCTGAAACATCATTTCTCAGTCCATGGTAGTCCACACAGTCATCTCTGACAATGGTACTCAATTTATTAGTCAGTTATTTCAGACATTTGAAAAAGAATGGGACTTTGTACATGTCACTAGTAGTCCTCAATATCCTCAGTCCAATGGTCTAGCAGAACGTGCAGTACAGAGTGCAAAGCAATTACTGGAAAGGTCAAAGTGTGACAATACCGATGTGTTCTTGAATTTACTTCATCTCAGAAACGTAACCCATGATGATATTCTAGGCTCATCTGCTGAAAGACTACTTTACAGGCAAACTAGAACTATGCTACCTATTGCTTCCAGTCTGTTGAAGCCTAAACCTAAGAGCAATAAAACCATCAAGGCTCAATTGTTTAAGAAGTGGAATATCTAGAAATCTAGTTATGCCCGATTAAGCAGATTACTTCATCCGTTGAGGGAAGGAGACAGTAAGAATCCAGACAATGGAAGGTTTTGATCGAATAGGACAGATTACAAGCATTTGTGCTGAACCAAGACCCTTATCAGGTAGACTCAAAAGGTATGGAATATAGGAGGAATCATAGACATCTTCTTCCTATACCAGAATCATCATCACCATCACAACATTGTTTCTATGATGCAGACTTCAAATGTAAGCGTGAATCAGACACTATTCCCTTACTAGAATGTGTTCAAAATCCTGATTCCATTCCAGAAAATGATCAGAACATTCCACAGGTCAAACATTTTGCAGAGACTGTTCCAGTTGCCAAATCTCATTCACAATTTTACATCACACAATATGGGTGAGTATCAAAGCCTAGTGTGAAATACATGGCAGCATGGACTTGATTGTACATATCTGTGTATTTAGCATTGTATAATGCATGACATAAACATTACTTGTAATTTCTGCATGCCAACAGACATAGTGTCATATGATCTAATTCTCAAAGAGGAAGGATGTAGATTGGAGTGCAAGTGATGTGTTGTTTCTTTAAGAAGCATGTCAAGACTTTACATGCACATATAAAATCAAACACATGTGCACTCCATAGAGCCATTTTGTAAGAGCAGTCACAGTGATAGCATGCATGAATACAGTTGCTAGTTTATTTATATGTTAAAGCCAGTAACCTTAAATAATGATGCATTTGTATATAACAAAGCTGCTTGAACAGAACCCACAAAGACTCTTCTATTGTTTCCAGAATGGGAGAGCAACAACAAAGCAGAGGACAGAAACATTCATTGAAGGGGCCGAAGTGCTGTTTGACACTTTGTGTGCTATTATGCTGTAGTGCAAAAGAAAGTTAAACAATTTTGGCAAGACATTTTAACCATAAAAAAATTCAGACTGCTGTCATTATAATATACCAATGTCCATAGTTGTGTGTGTGTCTTTCGGCTTTTCCCGGTTAGGGGTCACCACAGCGGAACTCTGGTCTGCTAATGATTGGCAGTAGGGTTTTACGTGCTGACTTGCCGGGCCTAATGCACAACCTTCAATGAAGGAACACCCATTCACGCATGTCGCCACACAGAAGACGCTCTAACTGAGAATCGAATGGGCAACGTCTAACTGTGAGGTGACAACGCTACCGCAGCACCACCACCGCTCAAATATCTGCTTGTAATTAAAAAAAAAAGGACCACAGTAAAGTATTCCAGCATGATTTAAACAAATGCACAGTAGTCCTGCTGACTGTAACTTGATCATGTCAGCAGGGTCAGGCATTCCCATCCACAGACAGTCTTGTACACAGCACATATAGCCCATTGTTTACTATGTACATCTCTGATGTCGGATTGCAGTAAAATAAATAATTTTGGACACAGCAATGTATTTCAAGTTTGTTTCTAACAAAGTAAAGATAGTATTTCATCTTATTTCAAATAAATGCATACTGGTTCTTCAAAATCACACTGTTTAAACTGAGCAAATAACAAGAGGTTTACTTACTTTCATCCAGACAGCCCTAACCCGTACCTAGCAGTTACTGCCACTTTGTTGCATTCACCTCCTCTGAGTATGATAAAAAATTAATGCCTGTCAGCCTTTAGAGTAAGAATAAAAAACAAAGACATATATAACAAGGAACAAGGCCACGGAAATCAGTCAGAGGTTTTAAATATGGCTCTTATAAATGTAGAAAGTTCCTAGAATAACAGGATTTGCTTTAGCTGGAGTTTTCTAAGACTATATTAAAGTATTTTTCCAATGTATTTCATACAGATGCATACTAGTCCTGCAAAGCTAGACCACTTAAATTGAGTAAATGACAAGAAGGTAACTTTCTTTTATCTGCAAACAGCCTTTCCCCCCATCTATCAGCTAAAGCCATTAACTGTAATAGAAAATAAAAAACCTCTCAGCCACTTTGTGCAGGATCAGCGACAAAGCCCAAAAATGAGAGACAAAGGATCAAAATTAGGCACATATTTTACATATGGCTCTGAAATAACTTTGAAAATTGTTAGAATAACAGTTTTTGCATTGGCCTGCATTTTCCAAGCCGAAAATAAAGTACTTTTTACATCTTATTTCACACAAGTGCAGAGCGGTCCTGCAATGCCAGATTGCTTAAACCAGGCAAATGAAACAACAGTAACTTATTTTCATCAAAAACTGTCCCCTCCCACCAAGTTTAGTCACTTTGCTTTGTACATTTGATTATAATAAAATAAATAAAGAAACTTCTCAATCTCTTAAAGCAAGAGTCAAGGACTATGCCAACAAAATAATGAGGGGCAAAGATGACTGTTATATTCTTAGAAATTCACTGGAATTATATTTTTACATTTGCACACATTTTCTGAAGGTCATGAAGTCTAAAGCTCTTATAAATGCTGCTCATTATGTAAAGATTGCAATGTTCAATAATTTGTCAGAAAACCACAAATTTTATGAGAAAAGGACCAAATGTGAAGCAAACTCTTAGGGATATTTTAATAAAACAGAGGCAGTTGAAAATGGTTGTAATAGCTTAACCTTTACTTAAAGCTGCTAGCAAGCAGCTGCAGTAACATCAAACTCCTGATAAAGGCACAAGCCACTGAACTGGCACCCTGCATGAAGGAAAGCCAACATTAAACTACACTTAAAAAACACAGAGACATTTTTTTAAATGCCACTTTCAGTAAAACCATCACACTTACCCCCCAAGCTTCTGACTATACTATTTAAACTTCCACTTCAAGGGCTTCACAGTAATGTTGCTGAACCAATGAATCAATCACTTGCAGGATAAGGTGTGTG